>NC_092446.1:5996566-6046045 GCF_036169615.1 Heliangelus exortis
TGATGGGGCAGGCAGCCAGCTCAGGCCTCTTGGGCTTTCCTGGTGGCTGGCAGGGCTGGTGCACAATTCCTGAATGGTCATGGGGTGGTTTGAACCTCTTTCCAGCATGGAATGGGGCTTTGAGCTCATCCTCTCCCCAGGGAAGCTTGAAGGCCATTGTTAGATGTTAAGAGCCTCTGAGTAAAGCAAGACTGCAAAGATTTGGGGTGAAAAAAAAAAAAGAAAAAAAGGGTTGTTAGCCATCCCACCCAGGTGCTCAGGGGTTAATGCTCATCACTGAGGCATTTACAGGTTTATGGTTTCAAGTCTCCCTTTTCCAGGCTTACACAAAACGTTTTGAGGTGTGTGTTGATTTGCTGAAGGGCAGCTGGAAGTCTTTATTCTTCTTCCCCTAATTTATTTTCCACCTGGGAACATCACTGTATTTCTGTGGGAAATGAATGCAACTGCAGGCAGCAGGGAGAGGGCAGTGGGAAGGTGGGGAGGGTCTGTGGGCCACAGCTCTGCTGTCCATCCCCTCTGTGCTGGGGAATCCTCCCTGGGGGCTGCTCCTGTTCTCAGCACCTCCAGGAGGGCTCAGGCTGTTCCAGCTGCAGTTCAGGTGAGCACCAGGTGAAGGAGGATGCTGGGTTTCCTGGGAAAGCCTCTCCTGGGGCTCCTGGGACTTTTCAGAATGCCATACTCAGAACAGCCCCTCAGTTTAATTTCATCCCCAGGCAGCAACAGCTTTGCTTTTCTCTGTAGCATCAGCTCCTCTTCCCTCCCAAGTCTGCTCAGTCCAGCTGCCTTCTTTTATTTGTATATATTGTTATTTTTCTATGCGTGCAGAAGTGTCAGCCTAAGCTGTCCTGGTTCCTCTTGTCTTTGCTAACAACAGCTCTAGTTCTGTAGTCTTTTCTCTACTATATTTTTTCTCTTTTTTCCTGATTCCCAGCACAGATTTTGCTGCATTTGATTTTTTTACTTTTAGTTGGTTAAACCCTTCCTGTGATACACAAGAGCTTTCCAGGGGTGCGTGGCAATAACAAAATCCTGACACAGGGATTTGGGGTGAATGGTGGCAGGGACAGCAGCTCAGCTTTGCTCACCCCCAGCCTGCACCAGGAGCTGGGAATGTCAGGCTTTGGATTCAGCATCCAGGAGGTTGGGAAGCAGGAGGAGGGAAGCAGCCAAGAGTAAGAACAAAGCCACCCAGGAACGTGGCTGCCAAGGAGGGTGTGCAGGGTGTCCAGGAACCTTCCCAGGTCCTCTACAAAAACTCTTTGAGGAGGGAAGTTGTGGATGAGGGGAAATGTCCACGTGCACTCACCAGGGTGGGACGTGGGGTGGATGCTGACAAAAGGAAACATCTGCTTTATCAGGGAGAAAACATCCATCAGGGGGGATCTGAAAACCTCCTGCTCCATGCTTGCAGTGGCTCCTTGATTTGCCCTGAACTTGGGTTGCCTCCCTCCCCCCTTTTTTTTTTTTGTCTGGCAGAGAGGAGATGGTTGGGTTTGGGGTTTTGCTGTAACCAGGTCACCTCAAAGCCCCACCTCAGCACCAAAGGCTCTTCCCAGGTCTCCAACTCATCCCTGTACGTTCCAGCTCTTCCAGTGAATCATCTGAGGTTCTTCCTGAGCTGTTTAAGAGGGAATTTTGGAAACACTGAGAAATTCCCTCGGATTTCAGCATTCAGTGAGGGTTGCAGCATCATCCTGCCTCAGGAATGCTCTGGCGAAGTTTCTGCCAACCCCCTGCTGGGATTTCCAAGCTGATCCAGGCTGTTGCTCTAGTTACAAGCTGTGCAAGCTCTCCTCTTCAGGCCAGACATCAGAAGCATCTCAGTCTGCTCATTTTTGCCTTCCTAACCTGTGCTGGGGTGGATATTCCAGGTGCTGGAATTCAGCACTCACCTTCTTCCTTTTCAGAACCTCTCAGGTGCTGCAGGGATTTTCCCCTGAACTGAGGATGATGATGATGAGGGGGTTGGATTCCTCACCCAAAGTACAGTTTAATGCAGTTTTGATTTGGCTTTAGGAAAAAAAAAACCTAAACCAAAACACTTAAAAGAAGGTAGTGACTGTCTTCTGAAGCAGTGAACTGGCTGCTCGTGGCTGGGGGATGCAGCTAAGGCTTTGACCTCCCTTCCTCATTTCCTGAGCTGGGTGAATTAAGAAATAATGGTGTTTCAAAGCCAGGATTTTATCCAGTGTGGAGTTGTGCAGACCTGTAATTCCCAGGCTGTCTTTTGGGAGCTTTGCTTGATGCTCTCTCCCCTGTGATTTCAGAGCCTGGCTGTGCCAAGGTGCTTGGCTTCCCATCTGCTGCAGGAAAGTTCCTGGCTTCCTCAGGGGACTGCTTGGATGATAATTTCCCCCCTTTGTATGGATTGCTTTCCCAGGGCTGGGACTAATTTGGCTCAGGTTCCCTCCCCTTCCCCATCCAGGAGGAAAAGGGATCTGGCTGTAGGACTGTCCACCCTGTGAGCAGAAGGGGGTTCAGCACCATCTGAGGGTGCCAGGCTTTCCTTGAAGCTTTTTTTGGGTGGTGTTCAGATGGCTTGGGGTGTTACTTGGGTAGCTGGGGTGTTGTTTGGGTGGTTGGGGTTTTATTTGGATAGTTGGGGTGTGGTTTGGGGTGGTGCTTGGGTGATTGGGGTATTATTTGAATAGTTGGGGTGGCGTTTGGGTGGTTTGGGGTGTTATTCAGGTGGACTGGGTTGCTACTTGGGTGTTTTGGGGTGAACTGCAGGGGTGTCTCCCAGCTGGGGCAGGGCTGGGAGCTGGGGGGGGTTTCTTGCAGAGCCAGGAGGTCTCAGAATTCTTGCAGAGGGATGGAGGGGGGAAACACCACGACAAAAAGCAGCAAAATGCTTCGTGCTGAGGGAGCTGTTCTTGGTGCCTGTGCCCAGCAGAGCTGTGGGGTGGATGGGTGGGTTCCTTGCTGCTAGTCTGTGAAAAGAGAAGTGAAGGCTTCTGAAAGAATTTTTCCACAGAGTTAGGACATCCCTGCCTAGGTCAGCCTCTGGGTTTTTTTGGTGATGAAATGTGATCCCTGTGCAAATGTGATCCCAGAGCAAAAAGGAAAGGTTTGCTTTTCCTTTGGCAGTGAGAAACAACCCAGTCGTGCTCTTGACTTTCATCTTGTCTTGAACCTGCTGAGATCCACTGAGATATTCCATCATTTTGGAGCTCTTCCCAACTCCCCATCAGGCCCCTGCCTGGGATCCCAGTGTAACTTTATCCATTTGCCATCTGAATTTCTAATGTGAAGCATCAGTTTTCTGTAGGTTGGAGCAGAGTTTCAGTAGCATTTCATTTCCTACTCCTTTTTTTTCCCCTTCCCTACCAAAGGTACTTTTCTGAAGGCTTCAGCTGCAAGTGTAAAGATGCAACAGGGGAAATGGAGGTGCCTGGGAGCAGGGAACAAAGGGTGTGGATTAAAAGCTGTTTACTGAGCAGGTCCAATATGAAACTCCTCCCGCCAGCCCTTTACAGCCACTCCAGTGAGCTGGGAAAAGGAGGAGATCAGCTCCTGGGGTACACAGAGCTGTAAATGTTCAGAGAAATGGCAAAAGAAGTGAAACCTGGAGATGGTGAAGCTCAGGCTGGAAAGTAAGAGTGGGGTTGGAGACCTTGTCTTGGGTAAGAGCAGAGGAGAAGCGTAGGCACAGGGTGAGAGGCCCCTGAAAAAGCCTGGTGCTGTGTGGGAGGATGTAGCAGAGCTATCTCAGAATAGATCAGGCCAGTGGGAAGGATTTTTTAATTTTTTTTGAGCAGTTGAGGTGAGCACATGTCTGGCATTGGCCATCTCCTGGCTGAGCAGCTGCCACCCCAGCAGGAGCTCCCAAAAAATGATTATGGAGCTGGAGGGCAGAGGTTTTGAAATGACTCTTTAATGAGGTACCTTGTCCGGATGGCTCTCAGAGGAGCAGGGAGTCTGGAAAAGGACCTGGAACATCAGGAAAAACTCCTTTAGGAATAATGTCCTAGAGGAGGTGAGTTGCTGCCCGTCAGGTGAGCTGCAGAGCCAGCTGTGGGTTGTGTGGGGGCCAGGAGGGAGGATGTGGGTGAGCAGCCAGCAGCCAGCAACCCTCTCCTCTGGGAAGGGGGGGTTCAGGACCCCTGGAGTGGGCAGGGGGGGTTGGAAAGGAGAAGGGAAGGAGTTAACCCAGCGTGGTTTGAATTGGTGTTGTATAACCAACGTGGCTGTGTTGTCATGGCATAATTGTATCTGATGGTGTTTTGTCAGGCAGATGACAGGTAGTACAAGTTCAGCATTGCTTGCTGCAGCAGGAGATTATTTTGAGATAATCTGAGGAGGAAATGACAGCAGATGTGACGATTAGAAATGCAAGGCAGAGAGGTTATGCTCAAAAGTCTCTTCTCAGCCCCCACTCCTGGGACTTTGGGTTGAAACTCTGCTGGTTTGGGACAACAGAGTTTGCAAACCACAGCACCTGAACAGAGGGAATGTGGAGGGTGGCTGTGAAAATAAAAATGAGGTTCTGCCTTCCCCCCTGGGTGGGTGTCCTGAGCCTAAAGACAGCAATGAACCTTTTCACCTTTGAGCACAGGAAGCCTGGCAGGAGCACACAGCCATCCCCAGGGCCTCCCTGATGCCATCTCTGCTAAAATCTGTGCCAGGCAGAGGAGACATTTTGGCAGCTGGGGGAGGAGGCAATAATAAAGGATCAAACCTTTCCTGAAGCAGCTGGATTTAGGGGGAATCTGCCCATGGCAAGGAGCCCTCCTGGCATCGTCTGCTAAGAGTCTTGGATTGTCTTGGGTGGGAGGTGTTAACTGCAACGTCTGAGCAAATTTTGGGGGAATTCTGCTTAAAACGTGCTTCACTCTTCATACCTGGAAATGCTTCTTGAATGGTTTTGAGGGTGCAGTCTGGTTTGTGTTGCCTGCTCTTTTGGAGGCTGAACAGGCAGCAGCTTCTCTGCAGGGCTTGAGGGAATAAAACCAATAAAACACTGAATTGCCTTCTGCTTAGGAATAATTTAGAAGTTAAAATTCTTTGGTTTCCAGACTTGCAGCCTGGATCACAAGGGTCTTAGCCCTTGGATCTTAAGGGTCTTTTCCAAGCAGAACATTGTGGTTTTGCAGGCAGGGAGGGCTGCAGGGCCATGGTGAGCCAGGGCTCTGCCTTGGGGCCAGGTCCATTCCACCTTCCTCTGGCAGGAGGCACCACCCCTGCAGGTTTGATATTCCACCAGGAAATCATCCCCTGGCAGAGGTTCACTTCCGAGCTAAACCTAGTGCTCTCCTTATCCTCAGCTTCCCAGAATAATCCATCCCTGTCAGTCCATCAGCTTGGCCTGGGTGTGCCAGGATGAAGTTGTGATGGTGCTGTGGGAACCCAGGGAGGCTGCTGCTGGTGATTCACAGACACCTGAATTCCCAAATCAAGTCCAGGCAGGCATCACCTTTGAATTTTGCCAAAGATTTTTAGGAGGTGGTGCAGCTTGGGGAGGTTCTCAGCACCACTAATGGGTGGTGGGAGAGCACCCAGTGCTTCCCCCAGGGGGAAAACCTTTGTGAGGTTGTGGGCAACATCTGGGTAACTTTGTGCTGAGTGGAGATGGGAACTTGGAGGGTCCAGTTTGGGGTTCCTGCTCTGACATTTTGGGCTTGAATGTCTTTAGCTTGGATCTGCAAGAGCAAATCCTGGATCTGCAAGAGAAATTTGTGGATATTTTTTAGCTTCCTTCTGGAGCTGCTTCCTTCCCACTGCATCTCACACAAGATTGCTCCTTAACTAGATGTTTTTTCTTGTAAAAATGCTCCAGGCTCTGTGGTTGCCCCCAGCTTGATCCAAGGCACCTGATGCTGTGGTTACTGAGCTGGAAGAGAGGTCTGGCAGTTTAATGAAGCAAAGCCTCATCCCAGTTTTTCCCCGCCTCTCAGGTGGCTAGCAATGAGGACCAGGAAGTGGCCTCTGGAAATTCAAGGGTTTGAGTTGATTATTATTATTAATTTTTCTTTTTAGCATCTGTGACTAAAACCCGGGAAGGTGGTACCTGGGGTCATCCTCTTCAGCAGTCCCTCCCAAGGGGCTGGAGCTTTGGAGTTGTTACCAGCAGCAATGCACAAGAAGTATGAGGCTGGGAAGGGTATATTCCACTTCTTAATTTAACGTTGTTGCTAACTGAAATATTTTTTTTGGGGGGGGGGGGGTGTTTTTCAGGTGCTGGAGAGTCTGGGAAAAGTACCATTGTGAAGCAGATGAAGTAAGTGAGTGTGCAGGCATGTAAACTGCATTTTTTTAAATTTTATTTTTGGTGTGAGAATGAAGTAAGAAATCTGTGATGCCCTTTTGGTTTGGCTTGGGAATGACAGCTTGGGTTTCTTCCAGGATTATTCACGAGGATGGCTACTCAGAGGAAGAATGCAAACAGTATAAAGTGGTTGTCTACAGCAATACCATTCAGTCCATCATTGCAATCATAAGAGCCATGGGAAGGCTAAAGATAGACTTTGGGGAAGTTGCCAGAGCAGTAAGTATTTCACTTATTTCCCTTAGTCTGAGTGAATTGTGGTATTGAATCTTGGAAATTCAGTCTGTGGCACTGGCAGTGGAAACATCTTGGTTACAATAGCAAAAAGGGCTTTCCTAAACTGGGATGGATTCCTGGTACAAAGCCTCAAGTGAAAAAGCACTGAGATTAGGGCAAAGAACCTTTAGGAGTTTGAATGCTCAAGAAAAAAATCAATAATTCTCAAATATTTGTCTTAAATAGTCGATTTTTATAACAAAATCCTCATTTTTGGTTTAAATTGCTTGACATAAGGTTTCAGGAGTTTCACATCATTGTGCCACATAGTCTTGAAGCTGAATACATTTGAATCACTTTCACTATTCACTTTCTATTGATACTGCATTTTTCTTTGCTGCTATACTGCACAGCACTAAACCAGATTTTTTTTTTTTTTGGTCCCAGTTGAAAAATTATTTACCCTTCAGTCCATGAGATACCACACAGAACTTGGCCCTTCTGGAGACAAACAACTTGAAGCTTTGGGGGGAGAAGAGAGGGATGGGACCATGATTCCTTCCAGCAGCTGCTGCAGGATGGTTCCTGTGATTTGGGGGGGTATCAGAAGGTTTGGATCAATCCTAATTTGTGTCCCTGTGCTCTCCCCCTGCAGGATGATGCCCGCCAGCTCTTTGTGCTGGCAGGCAGTGCAGAGGAGGGGGTGATGACTGCTGAGCTGGCAGGAGTGATCAAGAGGTTGTGGAGGGATGGTGGGGTCCAGGCCTGCTTCAGCAGATCCAGGGAATATCAGCTGAACGACTCTGCCTCCTAGTAAGAAACCTCCTCAGGTTCTGGGCTCCTCACAAACCCAGAATGGGGTTGGGGAAGGGATGGTGTGACCACAAGGGGGTGGTGCTTGGGTCCTTTTCCCTGAAACCCCCTGCATAACTGGTCTGGCTTGCCAGAGGGTTGGGATCTGGAGCTGATTTGATGGTCATCCAAGTCTGGTTTTCTGTCTGTCTCCCCTGTTACTGGAAAACCCCCACACTCCATGTTCTGTGCCTGGGTGATCTGGTTTTTGTTTTGTGTAAGAATAACTCAACAGCTTGTGTGAAGGTGGCTTGTGACCAGCTCTGTCCCTCCAGTGACACCTCCTGAAACCTGATTAACCTCCCCACTGAGTGATTTCCGAGAGCTGGGGCCTCAGTCCCAGATCAATACCCACAGAGTTGTTCTCTCCCTCCACTCCTGTCCCTGACACCTTGCTGCAGGGGAGCTGCAAACCTGCTTAGTGTTCTCTTCCTGAAACACACACCATTGCTTAGCAGTTGGGAAGTTACAACCAGATAAATAGGCTGCTGCCAGCTGGCTAATGAGAATTTTGACTAAATGCCTCATCTGTTTCCAAGAGACAGGTTTGTGCAAGGAGGGGAAGCTGTTTCCTTTAATGAGCAAAACAGCTGTTACTTTTTTTTTTTTCATTTTGTTTTGTTTTGGGTTTTTTTCTTAAACTTGTAGGCTTCATCTCTCTGGAACAAACATTTGAAAGGGTGATTTGGGGGGCTAAATGTGTCTTCTGATGGCCAGTTAAAAATTTGTCTCAATTTAGCCAAGTTTCAAGCCTTTGAAAAATTAGTTTGGAAGGTACTTTATGTAAAAAAACAAACAAACGCCAACCTTCAGATGTGTAACAGCCCATCTTCCTGCAGGCTCTGAGCATATCTTAGCTTGAAAATAAAGAAGAATTTTTCTAAATGTGTCCCACCTTGGCAGGCTATCATGGTTTTAGATCAAGGTAAATGAGTTGACAGGAGGAGGCTTCCTCAGATTCCTGTGTGCCTTTACAGCCTGCAAGGAGGGAAACTTCAGATTCAAAGGGAGAAAAAAGGAGGGAGGATGAACTGGGGAAGTAATTTAATGAGAAGAGAAGGAAAGCTTAAGGGCTTCTTGGGCAGAGAATCTAGGGCAGAAAGTCTCAGAGGTTGAGGAGGGAGTTAAAAGCTGGGGGACCTTGACTCTGTGGTCTTGGTGCTCAGCTTTGAAAGAGAATGAAGTCAGGATGGAGAACAGGGTAAAACCAAAGGAGAGAGGGTGTTAGTCTGTTTTAGTAGGTACCCACTTGCCCTGCTTCCCTTCCAGAATGGATTTCAGGGCTTTTTTCCTCTTTCTGAACATCTCTACCCCACTGGTGCTGAGTTTCTGGTGGGGGTGGGTGACCCCTTGCTGGGTTGGTGTCACACCTGCATGACTGAGCCCTGTGCTGACCCACTCAGTGCTTTTCTGATAAGTGCATCAGAGTTTTGTTTCCTGTCCAAAGACCACAGGAAGCTGCAGTGTAATTTCCACCCAGCAACTCAGCAGTTGGGAAAGGCCAGTGGGTTCCTCTAACTCAGAGCAGCAGCAGGAAGATAAAAACCTGTTTTCTCCTGCAGGACCCTCAGCCCATCTCATCAGGGTGAGCTGGCCAGAGGAGTGTTAGTCAGGCAGTATTTTTTCCTCTCTATTTGTCTGCCAACCTTCCTTATCTCCTGGCACTGTCCAATTAGTTCCTTTGTCCACACTTGATATGTGTCTTGTGATCCCTTCTTGTGGTGGTCACATAGGTACCAGCTTCTCTGCACAGTTCTCTTGGGGGAATTCCACTTCCCTTCTCCTTCCTGGTCATGGTGGAGGGCTCCATTGCTCAGCACCCTGAAAGATGTGCCCATGGTGGTCAGCACTGGGCCCTGCTGCTGCTGGTGCCCCTGCCTGCCCAAAATCACCATGAGTAGGAGAAAGCTTCAACTGATGATGCTGGGGACTTTCCAGTACGCCTTCATATCTAAAAATGGGGCTGAAACTTCAGGATTAGCAGCCTTGAAATACCTGCTCTTTTGGAGGCAACTGAATTTCAGCTGGAAAACCAGTGCTGAGCTGTGTTGCATGCCTGATGCTGCTCCTCCTTTCACATCAGATCTCAGAACCTCTGCTGAGATGCTCAGAAAGCGAGAAGGGGAAAAAAAAAAAAAAAGGAACATCTGAGCAATCACTTGTGGAAATTGGGTGCCATCAAGAACAAGATGTGGCAGAGAGCCAGGACTTTCAGAGCAGCATCAGATTGTTCTGCAGAACTTCTCTTCCTGCTGTTTCCTGCACTCCTGTGGGCAGGGATCCTGCCCATCCCACCAGAGAGCTGCCCTAGCAGGCAGGAGGCAACTGTGATAACCTCATGTCTTAATCCATCTGCATCAGGCAGGGGGGGGCTCCCAAAGATAACCCCTTGTGATACTGGGCTAAAGGATCTGCCCTGGAATCAGAGTGGGGTTTGCATGTTTTGTTCTTGGTTTTGAAGCAAACTCTTCATCTAAACTGTGGATGTTCAAGCACTGGTGTGAATACTCAGCTTCTCCAGCCACCACCTGTTGTATCCCTTTGGAACTGTCCCTCTCCTTTGCAGTATTGCAAATAATCTCTATTTTGACTCTCCTTAGTGCAGCTCCTTTTTTTTCTTTACCTATGACAGGAGCTCTGTAGCCCACCTCTCCCTGCTCCACTCAGTGCCCTGGAGACAAATTCTTGGTGCACAATTCCTGGTGTTCTCTGGTGGAACCAGGGCTGGGTGCTGTCCTGCCCATCTGTTCCCTCTGGTTGGTTCTTTGAGCAGGTAACACTTCAGAATACTTCAGCTGCTGTTTTTCCCATTTTTTCCCAAATTCATGCAGGCTGCAATGCTGTAGGTAATTATCTGCAGTCTCTCAGGCAATTAGCATAGTTTCTGATCAACTGTTCTCTCTTCTGGCATATCTTGTCTGGCTCCCAAGTGGCAGTTTTGGCCTGAATTCCCTGGCATGGGGCTGGATAAAACCTAGATTATTTCTGTGTTGGTTTTTATTCCCCTCTCCTCTTTGTCTTCAAGCACAAGCTTGCAGGGCACTGTCCTCCCATCTGTGTCCTGGTGCTTTCTTGTGATTCCCCTCGAGCAGCGTTGCCTGAGGTTCACACCTCAAGTTTTTCCAGCAGGATTTTTCATCCATGTGTCTGTCTCAGCTGGCCCAGATGAGCCTCTACATTGATAAAGGAATACACAACACCCCTTTTTCCTGGAGCTCCAGCCCTGTTCCCTTGCATTCTGCTTTGCTTAACCTGCCAGAATCCAGCTAAGAAAAAAAGAGGGGAGAGAGGAGGCAGACTTGTGCAAAACAAACACCTTTTTTACACATGAATTTCACTGGGTCTTTCTTCTTGCCTGCAGGAAGGTGAATTAATTCTGTATGAGCTGAATGAATTCTGGGCAAGCTGAATTAATTCCCCACGAGCTGTCAGCCTCTGTAGGAAGAATAACCTTTGCATTTTCCACAGTGCAAGAAGGCACTTGTGAGGGAACATTTCTTGAAGGCTCAGTGTTTGGTGGCTGCCAATACCAACCCAGCTGAGCACACAACCTGCATCTTTCTGCCCTTCCAGCTCCTCTCCCTGCCCAGGGGTTGCTGCAGGATGGTGCCAGCCCCTCCTTCCCATCACTCAGGCTGTGGGATATTCATAATAAATGCTTTGTATGAATTTTTCAGAGCTGGTTTTGGCCTTGAAAAGCATTCTTTTCCAGTGCTAAAGGGAAACAGGACTAAGTTGTTAGGAAAATACCATTCCAGGGGTGATGGGAGAATGTGGAGGAGGGGAATTCTGTTCTCTTCATCATCTGCAAGCTGCCCAGAACATCCTGCTGCTGGGCTCAGGGTTTCTTCAGTCTGAGCAGGAGGTGGGACAGCCCTGAAGCTCTAAAGTTTTCTGATCACAGTGGAACTACAGCTCCTTGCAGACCCAGGAGCTGAACCACCCTGGCACAGGATGTCCTGGGAAGGACTTGGAGGGTCACAAAGACAAACATGAGCCATTGGCTTTTGGTCAGATTTTGCTTTTTTTTTTTTTTGTGCTTGAGCCTTCCTTGTATGGGTGGAACAAAAAGAAGGGAAAAAAACCCAAAGCTGTCTTTTTTTTCCAAGGTGGTGTTGGAGCATGAGAAGTAGTTGGTTCTGTAAACACAAGGATCTGAGGTGGGGAATAAGTGTTGCAACCTCAGCATATGTCTCAGCAGGAGCAGGGCAGGGACTGTCCCCTTGTGCTGGGCACTGCTGTGGCTGCACCTCGAATCCTGGGGTCAGTTTTGGGTTAGAGAAGGGGCACTGAGGGGATGGAGAGTGTCCAGAGAAGGGCAATGGAGCTGGGAAGGGGTCTGGAGAAGTTGTGAGGGCCCTGGAGGTGCTGGTCCTGGAACAGAGGAGGCTGAGGGGAGACCTTCTGGAGCATGGCAAGCTCCTCAAAGCCAAGACCCTCAGATGGTGCTTTTCCCACTTTTTTTTCATGGTCCCCTCAGTCTGTAGAGGGAAGCCCAGGCTCTGGCTTTGTTGGGTGGCCCTGGCTCTGTCCCCTGCCCACAAAGTCAAGGCAAGGGTGGCTGGAAGAGGCTGTGCAGGCACTGATAAACCCCTCTGTGCTGGATCTTCCAGCTCCTTAGGCGTTTCCAAGGGATTTGACCTTTGAGTCTCCCTAGAATTATTCTGGCAAGGCTTAATTTTTTTAAGGTATCTTGCAGCTTTATCTGCTAGACTATGTTCCCCCAGTAGATGTTCCTGTGGTGGAAGTTGTCCAACTCTGTCCACTCCTCCCTGGCTGCCTAAAAAAAACACCGGATGAGCTTTAAGGTCCCTTCCCACCCAAACCATTCCATGATCATTCTGTGATATTTCTTAGCAGAAGCCTGATGAAGGTTAAGTACCTTCCAAATTCTGCTTTCCTAAGCCAAACCCAAGTGTGCATTTTGGGTGCTGCCTTTCTGCTCAAAGAGCAGTTCACAAACCTGTCATCCCACTGAAGGAGAGAGAAGAATGAGGGGAGTTGGCCCTTCCTGGGCTCAAACAAGTTCCCAGCTCTCTGAGAAAAGCCCCGTGGCAGTGGGCGAGCATGGGCAGGAGCCTGGCAGGAGCTTGGATTTTTCTGGGGTTCAGGAAACAGAGCTCAGCACATTGCCTGCAGTCCTGGCCAAAGGGGGTGTGAGGCTGATGGAGGGGGGAGATGTGACTCAGTTGCCTTCTTGGTGACAAAGGTGAGTGGAAAAACCACCCCAGGGAGGTGGTTGAAGCCTCATCCCTGGAGATGTTGAAGGTGAGGAGGCTCTGATCACCCTGATCTGGGTGAGGGTGTTCCTGCTGGTTGCAGGGGGTTGGACTGGGTGACCTTCAGAGGTCCCTTCCAACCCAAATCATTCTCTGATTCTATGAAATCTGGAGGTCTTGGCACAGCTTTCAGGTGGATGGGAGGGGGGGTGATTCTTGGCTGGCTAGGGATCTGTGATAATGCATGAACCAAACCCTGCTTGTCTGGGGGGGGGGGCAGAGTTGATGACACAGGTGTAGGGTTCTTGTGCCATTAACCTCTGAGCAATGCTGATGAAGACAGGGCTGTGGCTGCTGGGGAGAGCACTGCTGGCACCTGGGCACCTGACAGGCTCAGCTCTTGCCTCTGGTCCCTTCCCCACGGATCTGGAAGCCTCCTTTGCAGAAGCAGAAGGCCATCTCCTTAACAGGGAAAAAGAGCTCAGAGGTGTTGCTGGAAAAGATGTTTACTCCTTACTGATGTGACAGCTTCCAAGGGAATCTCTGTAGCTGGAATTATTGGGGTCTCCATGGGCTGGGCCATGGGGGAGCTGGATATGTTGGGTGTTGTTAACTTTTCTCTTGCTGAATCTGCTGGATTATTGAGGGTAGCTTTTGATGCTTAATTCTTTCTTCCTGGTTTGTTTGGCATATCCTTGCCCTTTAAAAGCAAGTCACTGGATTTATTGTCTTGTGCTTTGATGCAAAAGACCTTGACTGCTTTGAATTGCCCCAAGAGATCTCAGCCCTGGCATGGCTTCTGCAGCAGCAGTACTCCTCATGCTAGCTTCTTATCAGCTTCCCTCCCCAGCTTAACTGAACCCTACCCCCCACATGCAGCAAGGTCATATGGGGAGGGGTTTAAAAAACCCAAACAACTCACAAACTACACAAAAATCAACCCCAGGGTAGACCCAAGGCGTTGCTGGTTTATTTTTCATTACTGGTTTATTTTTCGTTGCGTGTTCGAGGTCTGCGCTCCGCAGAGCTGCTGAATAAATGCTGTGCTGACTTTCTTCTTCTGCAGTTTATAAAAGATTCATGGGGAGTGAGCAGCCTAAAAAAAGCCCATCTTGTGTTTGTCTCTTCTGGTTTAGTTACCTAAATGACTTGGATAGAATATCCCAGCCGACCTATATTCCGACTCAGCAGGATGTCCTGCGGACCAGAGTGAAAACGACGGGCATCGTGGAGACTCACTTCACCTTCAAGGACCTCTACTTCAAGTAAGTGAAGGGCAGCACTGGTCCCTGGGGACTCTGGTGGCTTCTTCAGCACCTGGTGGGGGTGGTAGGTCCCCACACCCAGGCTGCAGAACTTCTTGCCCTCTTTTAACTGTTCTCCTCCTCCTCCTCCTCGCCGCTCTCCTGACATCGCTGCCTGGCGAGGTCAGTTTGACTTTTATTTGCCTTCTTCTGTTCTTTTCAGCTGCTTTTATGTTGGAATCGCAGACACAGGTACTGACTGCTTGTTGCAGGATCAAAAAAACCAAACCAAACCAAAATACTAAAAGGACACTGACTCCTGGAGTTTGAGCTTGAATTTAACCTTTTCCTTTGGAGCAGGAGACATGAGCTGTCCCTGCAGACCCCCTCAGCTCCGGGCTGCATGGTGTTCCCCCTGGAGATGATTGTGCTGCCCAGCAGAGTTGGGGTGTGCAGAAAGCCTTGGGGGCCCTGGCTGCCTTTGCCTGCCACCACAGAGGATGGGACTTTCCTGTCCTCTCTGCCTCTTAAATGCAATACCTGCAGGTTTGGGCAGGGAGCCTGCTCGTGGCAGTGTCCCTTTACGTATCACTAACCACCTCCTGCTAACCGCCCCTCCCTGCTCCTGGGCTGCTCCTTAGAAAATCCTCGCTTCACACCCTGAGTTTGCCCTCCTGACAGCCAGCCTGGAGCCCCTCAGGGTGGCCATCCCTGTCCCCTGACATGGGTGTAGGAAAACACAGCACCTGTAGCTGGGGCCAGTTCCCTTTGTGTTTTCACCTCACTGTTGCTCAGAGCCTTTAAGCATTTGTTTGCTTCTCTTTAGTTTGTGTTTGAAAGAGCTCTAGCAAACATCCAAGTGTTGCTTATAGAATCAGATTTGTTTGCATGCTTTTTTTTGTGAGGGGGGGTGAGAACAGTAGCATTTTGGCTTCTCAACCATCTTAACTTCTGAGCCATTTGAACCAAAAGGCATCACTGAGCTGCTGACGTGGCTCCTGGTTCGCCCAGGGAGAGCTCATCTTCCGTTGTGATAGATGAGGATTAGCATTTCCAGCTGCAGCCTCTGCTGCTCTTTGAAAAATCCTCCTGTCTGACTAATGTGGAAGAGTTGAGCTGTGGGGCTGGGGGGCGAGCAGACATATTCTGTTTAATCACCATAACCCTTCTTTTCAAGCGAAATGGCTGAGCGCCCCACTGCAGAGAAAGGAAATTGCTCTGCCCCAAGCCTGCCTGGAGTCATTGATCATGTGCAGAGCCTGAGACACACGAGGTGTCTCGTCTCGGAGGGATTTGCTCCACAAAGGAAAGCATTAATACATCTTAAACCCTAAAGCTGCCACCTTGCCCACGACAGCAGCCTTGATGTTAATCTCAGACACTCGCAGCGGGCAGGGGGAGCGTTAGTGCCTCTGTGACTCGAATGTGGATGAGCTCAGTGCAGCTGAGTTCTCAGGGATGCTGTTCTTCCCAGGTGTCAAGCAGCAGAGAGCAATGCTACCAGATTAAATAAATACCCTCGAAATAAATACCCTGTGTCCTCATGGAGGTTTTCATCTTTCCTCCCGTGGTCCATGGGGATGGTTAAAAAGAGGAGGGAGCAAGCTGAGCGGCTCCTGGCCATGCTGTTTGCATTCCACACCCCCCCCCCCCAAGGCAGTTTCTGTCTTTTCTGCCTGTTTGCTTGGATAAGAAATCAATGTTGATGATTTTCTGAGCTCTTAGATATCGATGTGGCATGCTTTAATGAAGTCACATCCCATCAGGATATCGTGGGCAATCCTGCCTCTCATCCAGATAGTTTGGTGAGCAGCAAGGTGTTGCAGCTACCCAGGGCACTTGCATCCTCTTTTATAGACAGAGATCCAGTTAGCAGCTCTGCAGCCTTTCAACTCTAGCAGCTCACAGACTATGATTATTATTATTATTATTATTTTAGTACACAAAACTGTTTCTTAACCCCATGAATGTTTTATGGGGTCCCAGGACAGTGTGCAGGTGGGATGATCCAGATAATCCTTTGCCTGACATGGTGTCAATTAACTGGAAGAGCTCTGCCTGTGAGTAGGTGTTTGGAGTCCAGTCAAGCAAATGGATTGTTGCTAAGGTGATGAGAAACAGCAAACCAAACCAGTGTGCCCTGGTGATTCAGCAGAGCTCTGGATAGTGCTGTAGGGAACGGGTAGTTCTTCCTGCTGAAATGGCTCTAAAGAAAAGAATTCTGGATTTAAAATCCACTCTCCTGGGCAAAAGAGGGCTTCAAGCTGTTGGACTTGTACCTCTTGCCCCCTAAGCCCTGCTTGTCTGCAAGTCCTTAGTTCCATCTGCTGGGAAATGGGGTGGTGGCTGGGGCAGGAGGTATCTCCACAGCTCCTGAGCTGCTTCTCCTGCCTCTCCCAGGATGTTTGATGTTGGTGGCCAGAGGTCAGAGCGCAAGAAGTGGATCCACTGCTTTGAAGGGGTGACTGCCATCATTTTCTGCGTGGCCCTCAGTGATTACGACCTGGTGTTGGCTGAGGATGAGGAGATGGTATGTTACAGAGCAGCTGCCTGTGCCTGGCACTGTTAGAGGGGAGGTGGAACCCCAGGGTGGGCATGGCCCTGGCTTTGCTCCTTCTGTTCCAGTCGTTCAGGGCTGTGGAGATGAAGCTCTTCCTCACAGCAGTATTTTACCCCAGAAGCTGATGAGCAGAATGGTTAAATGAGGTTTGTTTCCAGGCCCTGGTTAGAGGGAGATGCCATGTGCTGTCCCTCCAGCCTGTTCCCTGAGGAGGGATATTGATCTTCATTATTAATTGAAATAATTTTGGGACAAAAAACCCTCCCTGGAGGAACAAACACATCCAGGGTGAGTTAGAGGCTGGGCAGGTGACGTGACCCTGCTCAGGGTTGTGCTTATGCCCTTCCCAGTGAAGTGCCAGTGAGGATATTTGGGTGACACTCAACATTGTCTGTCCCTCCACTAATAACTCTGCCATCAGTCATCACCCTTCTCCTTTCCTTTCCCAGAACCGGATGCACGAGAGTATGAAACTGTTTGACAGCATCTGTAACAACAAATGGTTCACAGACACCTCCATCATCCTCTTCCTGAACAAGAAAGACCTGTTTGAGGAGAAGATCAAGAAAAGCCCCCTAACCATCTGCTACCCAGAGTACACAGGTAAGGGTGGGCTCCTGAAACTGCCTTTGATTTCTCAGAGATTCTGATTCGCAGAGACAGGGATGAGTCAGTTAAACCCCATGCTGTCCAGGGTACCTTTAGAGCTCATCTTTTTCCCCCATTTCCTTAGCTCTGTCCCTTGGGCAGCATCTTGGGGCTGTCCAGTTAGCTGATAGCTCATGTTCTTAGCAGAGATGTGGTCATGCATGTTTTATGGCCTGGAATACCTTGAAAATTAAGGTCACACTGCATTTTTCACATGATGAGGACAATACTTTCATTTAACTTTAATTTTAGAGGCTGGGAAACTTACCCAGGTCCTGGGTGTGGTGTTTGTCCACCCTGATGTGCCTGTGTTTCAGCCCTTCCCTGCCCTGACCTCCAGGGAGCTGATGCTTTACCTCCTCACTGCTGCAGGCATTTAGGGGTTGGTTGGGGTTTTGCTGAAGGTCCTTCAAGCCTGTTTATTCTTGTTATTTGTCACTTTTCTGCTCTTAACTCCCATTTTTCCAGCAGGAAGCATTCAGGTAGCCATCATACAGCAATTCCTCCTCTGGGCTGGAGTAGGAAGGCGTAGGAGTGACTTGTCCAAGGTCACTGCCCAGGAGCTGGGAATAGACTTCAACTTTCCCAGAAGGGGTTAATGGTGGATTTGGATTTGTAGCAGGATAAGGCAGATGGTTGCAAGCAGCTTAATGTTGGACTTAAAAGATCTCTCTCTGCTGTGAACTGCTGGCCAAAGTAAAAAGGATCTTCCCTTTTTTTCCAGGCTCCAACACATACGAGGAAGCAGCTGCCTACATCCAGTGTCAGTTTGAAGATCTGAACCGGAGAAAAGACACCAAGGAGATCTACACCCACTTCACCTGTGCCACCGACACCAAGAACGTGCAGTTTGTCTTTGATGCTGTCACAGATGTCATCATTAAAAACAACCTGAAGGAATGTGGGCTCTACTGAGGAGGAAGGAGCCTGGGGAGAAGGTAAAACCCAGGGGGGGCTTCTCCTGGGGATGGGGGGTTAAGCATCAGCCTGCCTTCACTTTGCACCTCTCTAACCCTCCCTCTTTTCTTTCCAGTTTTTCCAGTGTGGTGTTTCCAGACCCAGACTCTTTTTGCTGCCTTGTGGGGAGAGCTGCAAGCATGACCAGGAGCAGGGAAGGCCCCCAGCATGCAGCATCCTTCCCTTCTTTAGCACAATCTTCTGTATTAGGGATCTTTTTAATTGATATTGGGATGGTGACCTCTAGGTCAAGCTGGAACAACTGTTTGTGTGATTAGATCCATCCTGGCATCGTTTGGATGGTGTGATCTCCAGTGTGTACAGCTGTTGTGAAGTTGAGGTGCTGGATTCCAGGCCTTTGATATGTAGCTTTCTCTCTTTCTTTTGGTTAACAAGCCACCACTAGTCTGTTTTTAAGGTTGTTTATTTGTGGGTTTTTTTTTTTCATCGAGAAAACTTACAACTTTACTAAATTTTATTTCTTTATTTGCAAATAAATCTTGTTTTAATAATAATAATAAAAAAAACCAAAAACAACAACAACAGTCACTTAACTATGCACATGTGACCAGATCATGCAGAAAGTAATTCCTCTTAGCAGGAACTCTTTGTTTTTAACACTTGGTATGGTCAGGATTTGATATTTCTTCAACTACTTAAAGGATCCTTAGAGCTCTTCTGGCGATAGCTTTGGCTTTTTCTGCTCTGTAACTTGTCACCCTCCTGCTCCCAAAAGGCTTTGGAAAGAAGCTTCTGCAGCAGGACCAAGTCCTTCTAGCTTAGGGGTGAACCTGGTTTGTGCTGAACCCCCCAGGGAGGTTACTTCTGCCTGGCAAGCAGCAGGCTGGGTGGGGGGAACCTTGTTCTGCATCCCTGGGAGAACCAAACTGGATGGGAAACACTGCTCAGAGCTACTCCCTCCAACACTGAGACCCTGGGGGTGGTTTTGGTCTCAACCAGTGGATGGGTTTGTGAAGGGTGCCCCTTGTTCTGCCCTTCCCATGGCTTTTTCTGTTCAGAGCGTCCTTAACCTGTATTGACAAGCATGCCTTTACTTTGTATATGTGGTGCCAAATCCCTGTTTGCCATCATTTTTACTGTAGTGCTGTTCATCACCAGTCAGTACATTCCTTTGCTGAACCATTGCATTCAGACTCTCTTTATTTTTATTTCCCCCTCCCAGTTTGTCACGTGTACAGTTTCAATCTGTTCTACTTGTTTGCAGTATTAAAAATGGTGAGGAAAGAGTTAGCCTTTTTGCTAGTTTATTCATTTTCTTTCTTCTTCGTTTCCCCCTCCCCTTGTGCTTCTGCTGGAGAGGGAAGGGAAGTGCTTGGGTGGGAGTGGGGTAATGAAGGGGAGGGGAAGGTTCCTCCTGCTTCCCCCCACCCCGTGCTCTCTGCTGCTCCCAAAGACTTTTGGGTGGTGCTGGGAAGCACTCAGCATCCAGCCACTCCTCCAGATTACCAGCAGTAAATCACCCATCTGCTTCTTTAGAGCCTGAGTCTTGCTGCCTCTTTTTAACCCAGTGACAAAACCACAGCTCTGGGAGCTGTGACAGGCTGGAGATGTCACCCCTTTCCAAGACATTTCCCTAGAAACAGGGAATGAAAAGATTCAGGGGTGCTTTGGGTGCTAAAAATGGTTCCCCCGTGGTGTCTGCCACTGCCCAGAGCAGATTTTGGGTCTGGAAACTCTTGCCCAGTCTGCTTTGAGCTCTGACTGCCTGACAGGCCCATGCCAAGCCTTCCCCCAGGTTCACACCACGACCACAGCTTGGGAACAAATTCACCCAACCCCCCCTCCCCCCAGGACTACCAGAGGAAGACCCCTTGGTCCTGGTTGGAGATCCATGGGAATGAAGGTGAAGAATGGAAAATATCCCTTGATCTGAACTCCTGGGAGACAGGGCAAAGGGTCCTTAGGGAGGGATGGAAAAGGCAGACCCTGTGTCATGCGTATTCCTTTTTATTTTTGTTTCTCCTACAGGTATCCAAAGCTGGACGGGGACTGCAGGGGCAGGGGGGTGGGGGGTGCCTAGGGACCAGCAGAGATTTATTTACAAGCAGCCAATAGAGCTCTAATTAGCAGAATGAAAAGCTTTCCAGTAACCATTTCCTCTTTCTCCAGCCCATTCCTCCCCTCTGGGTGTGATTTACCACCCCCCCCCCAGCCCCCTCTGCCTTCATTCCCAGCCGCAGTTCTGGGGAGACCTTCACCCCAGCCTCAGGGCATCAAATGCTCCTCCACCTCCTGCCCAGGGGCTGAGGTTGGTCCCCAGGGGGTGACCCAGGTAATAACCCCACCTCCCCCTCCTCACAACTTCTTGGATTTCATCCATTCAGCTTTGCTAAAAGGGGAAGGGATGGGATGGGCAAGGGGGGTCTCTGTCCCTCAGGTTCAAATGAGTTGGCTGAGGGTTAATTCTTTTCTGGCTGGGGTGTGTTTGGTTTGGGTTTCTTTGTTGTTGTTTTTTTTTTTTTGTGTGTGTCAAATAGCTCCAGATTTCATTTCCAGGTTGGTTCATTATTAATTTTTTTTCTTTCAAATAAAAGAGGAAATGGCCAGGAAAAGGAGCAGGAAGTTCAGCTTCAGCCCCCTCCTATTCTGGGGGGCTTGAAAGCAGCTGGTTTGGTTGGGCAGGTTGTAGAAAAAAAAAAAATGGGGTCCGAGGAAATTTTTGGTTAATCCTTTTTTTTGTTTTTTTTTTCTTGGCTCTGCTCAGCAGAACAGTGATGAAGTAGAAGACTTTTCCTCTCCTGGGGGGAAAGAAGGAAAGAAGAGGTTAAGCAGAGAGGTTGGAAGAGAGCACAGGGAGGGGGTTCAGTGACTTTTCCTTATCCCACACTCAGCCACAGACAAAAAAAAATCATCAGCTGAAATGCTCTGAGCCAGGCAGTGACAAAAAATGTTATTTCCCTCCTCAGCTCACCTTTTTTTTTTTCTTTTTTCTTTTTTCTCATTTTTTTTCTTTTTTTTCTTTCTTTTCTTTTTTTTAATGCCTGCCTGCTGCCTTGCCACTTAAATATCAAAGTATTTTCTATTTTTCCGTGATGTTAGAAGCAAGTTCTGGGTCAAGAGGAGCTTTGTTCCCAGCACAATGCTGAGCTGGCAGCCCAGGGCTGCACCCCCTGTCCTGCTGCCTGCAGGGACTCTGTCTCCTTGCCTTTATTCGTTTTTGGGTTTTTTTTTTTTTTTTTTGTTTTTTTGTTTTTTTGTTTTTTTGTTTTTTTGTTTTTTTTTTTTTTGCTTGCTTCTCCATTAATGTTCAAGGACAAGGGAAGTGCCGGAGGTTCCCTGGAAAATCAAGGGGTGAAGCTGGTGGCTGGGAAAAGAGGGAAGAAATTCCCAGTGCTGCTCAGGCTGGAGGGCAAACACAGGAGGAAGAATTAAGGTGAGAAAACCTGATTAAATCTGGAGGAGGAGGAGGAGGAGGGGGAGGAGGAGGAGGAGGGGAAAGGGCAGGTGAAGCCCAGCACGGCACAGGATTCCTGTGGGTGGTGCTGGGGTTACTCCCAGCAGCCCAGGCAGGAAATTACAAGCCAACTGGGCTACAAACAGGAGCAGCACCAGTACTGGGACATCAGGAGACGCAGGAAATAAAATGGTTTGCTCTGTCTGCCGTGCAGAATTTGGGTCATAATCTGATTTTTCCTCTCCCCGTGTGCAGGGGTGTGGAGCAGCCTGGCAAAACGAGTTCAAAATAACAACGGGGCTGAGCCCCCTGAACTGGGAGGGAGCTGAACCCCAACATTCCCTCTGGGGGGGATTTCCAATTTCTCTGCCTTTGGGGGGCTTTCCAAATTCTGTTGGATGGCAAAGCTTGGTGTGACCCCCATCCCACGCTCCTCCCAAACCTTTTTTTTGGGTTCTCAGGTACCTGCCCCCCAGCTGCTCAGAAGAGGCCACAGTCCTTGAGGTTCTCTTTGATGATGACATCCGTGACGGCGTCGAAGACGAATTTGACATTCTGGGTGTCTGTGGCACAGGTCATGTGGCTGTAAATCTCCTTCACGTCCTTCCTCATGTTGAGATCAAGAAACTGGGTCTTGATGTAATTCCCTGCATCTTCAAATGTGTTGGGACCTGGGGAGGGGAGGAGGGGAAAAAAAGTGCTGCCCATCTGCTCCCCTGGGAGGTGGTGACCACAGGAGCTGCGGCTGGTTTAGTTTGTTTTTAAGGGTTTAAGTGATGGAATCAGAGAATCTGCCGAGTTAGAAGGGACCCATCAGGATCATCCAACTCCTGGCCCTCTGTCCTGACTCTCCTTCCAGAGGAGGAGGCTGGGTGGTGACTGCACCTTGCCAAGCAATTTTTTGGTTGAAAAATAAGCCATTTGTTCCCCTTTTGATCCTTCCAACCCCCTTCCCAAGGCCACATCTGTCCTCTCCTCTCCTCCTCCCTCCAGGAACTTGACACCAGCAAAACCCCATCCAAGACTGGGACTCTGTGCTTCCCCACCAGAGCTGTGGCTTGGGGGGTGGTGGGGAAAGACCCCAACTCACCATCGTATTCTGGGAAGCAAATGCTGAGATGGACTTTCTTGATCTTTTCCTCAAAAAGGTCCTTCTTGTTGAGGAAGAGGATGATGGAGGTGGCAGCAAAGAACTTGTGGTTGCATATACTGTTGAAGAGGTGCAGGGACTCGTGCATCCGGTTCTGGAAGCAGATGGGTTGGGTGGCACCAAGCCCTGGTGTTTATCTATCCCACCATCCCCCCCTTTTTGGCCATTCCAGTCCCTCCCATTCCACATCACAAATGACTTCTCTGCCTCTCCCCTGCCCACCCAAAAGCCACAGCGTGGGGGATCTGGAGAAGTCCCGGGGGTGCTCAGGGTGGGGAGCAGTGTTAGGGAGCTTCAGGCAGTGTGGTGACCCCCGGTTGTGCCAGGGGAGGTTTAGGTTGGAGCTGGGGAACAGTTTCTCCAATTTGGAAAGGGTTGTCAGGGCCTGGCCCAGGCTGCCCAGGGCAGGGCTGGAGTCCCCATCATCCCTGGAGGGGTTTCAGAGCCCTGGAGATGTGGGGATGAGGGACATGGGGTGGGGGTGGCCTGGGCAGGGATGGGGGAAGCGTTGGACCCAATGGTCTGAAAGGGCTTTTCCACCCAAAACAATCCCACAATTCTTTGCTCTTGCTTGGCCACAGCCCCTGCCATGACCCGCAGCTCCAGAAAAGAGCTTTCACATCAGGATTTTGCACTTTGGGACATCCTGGGGTGGATGAGGCTCCCTCCAGCTGGAGCTAAACCCAGAGAGGGGCTTCTGCTGCTGATGGAAGGTGAATCTCCTCCTCCTCCTCCTTTGCATGGCAACATCCAGGTTCTTCAGGGATGTTTTGTCCCATTGCTTTTCTGTAGGGCCTCAACCACACAGAGCACCTCCAGCTTCAGCCAAATCCTGCCCCGTCCTGCTCAGGGGGAAGCTCTGCAGCCTCTCCCAAGGGCTCTGATGGCAAAGGTGACCTTCCCTTCCCCTCCTGTGCCTCAGGAGTGCTCCATGGCCAAGGAAGGTTTGCTCACTCCTGCATCTTCCTGGGTGCTCCTGTATGTTCCTGGGTTCTCCTACATTTTCCTGGGTGCTCCTGCCCAGCCCTAACAAGCCCCAGGGGTGGGTGGCAGACCCCAGCCCTCACCCAGCTCCCTTGGAAGGTGTTTGGACCCAGAGCACCAGGGAGCACCTATGGGACCAGTGGCTGTAGGACAGGGTGGGGAGCAGCCTGATGCTTCTCATCTCCACCTCCCATTTCTCCTGAGATGCAGCCCATCTGGGGGCTGTCGTGTCCCCCCTCTTAAGAAGGAGCTGTTTTCCCCCAGTGCTGGAGCTCCAGAGGGCTTTGCTTGGTGACCTTGTGCCATCCTTCCCTCCACTGCCATTTGCTGAGAGCTTCCTTGAGCCCCATCCCTGTCCCTTCCTCCCATCCATGTTCTGTTCTCCTCTCCATCTCCCTTCTTCCCCCCTGAGCCAGGACCAGGTCCTCAGGACCTTCTGGGACTGTTTCCTGGTGGGATGGTGGCTCTTGGGATGAGGCTGATATTTAGAGCTGCTTTGCCCATGGAGTCTCCTCATTATGGGAGGGGGGGGAGCACCACAGCCCCAGCACCTTCCTGGTGCTTGGTTGGGCTCCTTGTGTCCCCTGATGTGTTTCCTGGCTGGGAGCCAGCTCCATCCTGCATCTCCCACCCCTTCCCTGCACCACCCAGAGCATCACCCAGCACCCACTCCCCCTGTACCCCCCCCCCTGCCCCTCAAAAAGCACCCAACCCCTCTCCCCTGACCCTGCTGAGCTCTTCCCTGGCCCCTCCTGGACCCACCACTTCATCATCCTCCACCAGCACCATGTCATAGGCACTCAGTGCCCCACAGAAGATGATGCAGGTCACCCCCTCGAAGCAGTGGATCCACTTCTTGCGCTCTGATCTCTGCCCCCCCACGTCGAACATCCTGGGGAGGGGACAAGGACAGGGTGTGTGACACAGCGGGGGGGTTGGGAGGATGTGACACCCACCAGGTGATGGTCCCAATGTCCCATCCAGATTGGGGCTGGGGGGACATGGGGGGGTGTTCTTGGGGGGGGGGGGGCACCCACCTGAAGTTCAGGTCTTTGACAGAGAACTTGGTCTCAATGATCCCCGTGGTCTTCACTCGGGACCTCAGCACATCCTGCTCATTGGGGAGGTAGCCGGGGGCTGTGATCCTGTCCAGCTGGTTCAGGTAGCTGGGGGGGAGGACAGGAGGGGTTGTCACCTGCTGCCCACCTCGATGTTTCCACCTCTGGTGGCTTTTTGGGGGTGATTGGGGCAAAGCTCTGCCAAACACTGGGACTCTGGGGGGCTGCAAGGATGTTGTGTGGGGTACCGGGGGGGGAGGGGGGGGCTGCAGCACCCTGGCACTGGTGGGATGGAGAACAGGAGAGAGGATGACTATGGTGGGATGGGGGATGGACCTAATGGGATGGAGGACAGCCATGGGGGATGGCCCTGGGGGGCTGAAGGATGGCTCTGGGGAGATGGAGAACATCCCTGGGGGGATGGAGGGTGACCCTAGAGGATGGGGGTCATATCTGGTGGGGTGGAGGATGGCCCTGGGGGGACGGGGGCTGGCTTGGTGGGATGTAGGACATCCCTGGTGGGTGGAAGGTGTCCCTGATGGGGTGGGGGTCTGCATCCTCAGGTTATTCCCAGGCTCAGGGCAGTGATTGGTTTGGGGTTGGGTGGGAAATGGCCAGAAGCAGCCAGGGGGTTCCCCAGGCTCATCCCTGTGTGCATCCCCCCCAACCTCATCCCAGGGACCCCACTCACTACGCAGCTGAGTCGTTGAGCTGGTACTCAGCAGCTCTCTCAAAGCAAGCCTGGACCCCCCCGTCCTTCCACAGCTTCTTGATGCAATCCACCAGCTCGGGGGGCATCGTCCCCTCCTCGATGGAGTCAGCCAGGTTGAAGAGCTGCCGCCCATCGTCCTGCAAGAGGGACCCCATGAAGTCAAACGCCCCCCCCCCCAGGGCTGGGTGGGGGTGGGGGCAGCACTGGGGTGCTCTGGACCCCACTTTTGGTTCCTTGGGGGTGGGGATTTGGGTGGGGTGGGCCCCAAGTACTCCAACTGACCGCGTGGGAGGATTCGGCGTAGTCGATGCCCAGGGTGGACATGGCCCGGATGATGGCCAGGATGGACTGGAGGATGTTGCCATAGATGATGGCCTTGAACTCCATGCACTCCTCGGGGGTGTAACCATCCTGGTGGATGATCCTGGGGGGTGAGGAGGACACACACAGTGGTCTCAGCCCCAGACTGTGACACCCTGGGCTGACCCCCACCCCACTTCCCAGCATCACTCTGAGAATGGTCAAGGTGCCACCACCAGCACGATCTGGGGGGAGGGGGGCATTGAGTGGGGTCCCGGGGGCCTGGATGGGGGGGGAGGGGGCAACATATCTCAGTGACCCCCCCTGGGACCTCCCGACCCCAGAGTGTCATCCTGGGGCTGTACTCACTTCATCTGCTTCACGATGGTGCTCTTGCCTGACTCTCCAGCCCCTGCAAAAGGGTGGAGGAGACCTTAGAGCTGGCCAAGGCCTGATGCCACCATGGTGGGCACCACGTGGGGACCCGAACCACTTTCCCCCCAGCTCCACTCTCCCCCCACCAGACACCCAGCCTGGCCTCCTGGCCCCCCCAGTGCCATTTTCCCCTCCGCCACGCTTTGAGGACCCCCAGGTGTGGTGGTCCCCAGGGTCCCACGCCCCCCACCCACCCTGCCCACCTCTGGCGGTGGCTTTGGTGCCATAAGCGGCTTAAGGAGGCGGAGGAAGCTGCTTAGAATTAGGGTGCTAATCGCCTTGACCCCAGCCCCCCACCTGGATAAGCCCCCCCCTCCAGTCCCTGCCCTGTGGAGCCTCCACACCTCCCTACAGGGTCACCCCGAGCAGGGTACAGGGGGGTCCCTTGAGGGACTGTCCCTTCCTGTCTGTCCCCAGCAGCAGGGTTTGGGGGTGCTGGCGGACAGCAGCTCCCTGGGGTCTCGCTGAACCCCCCTGAGATGTATCACAGCCTGCTCCAAGTGGGACCTCACTTCCCTGTCCCAACACTGTCCCCTTCATACCCAGCCATCAAGTTGCCACCAAGAGCTGATGCCACCCCCCAGGTCTTCTGGGGGACCTCAACTCATCTAACAAGGGCTAACGAGGAGGGGGGTCTCCTGGGGACCACAAAAGGCATGAGGAGCTGATGGGGCTGGGACCTGCCTGTCCCTGTCACCATCCCTGTCCCCTCTCCCTGGCTGCTTTTTCCCCTTCCCCATCCCCATCCGCCACCTCCTCCAGTGTCCCCTGTGCTGGGTGGGGACAGGGGGAACATATTCCAACTCCTCCTGGCTCCATCCCCTTCCACCCTTACCAAGCAGAAGCAATTTGACCGTTTTAGCTTCTTTATCCGCATCCTCTTGGAGCTTCTTCTCCAGCTCCTTGGATCTCTTGGCCATCTCCTTGTCCTCGGCGCTGGCCCCGCTCCCCATGGCCTCGGCGTCTTCCTCCTCCTCTAACGCCTCCAATAACTCCAGGTCCTGGGGCTCTTCCAGGGTCTCCGGGGGGGTCGGGCACACGCACCCCGGGGGTGGGCGGTGGGCAAGCAGCAGGGAAGAAAAGAGGAAGCCCCGAAAGCCCCCAAAACCCCCGAGAAGGTCGGGGTGTCCCAGCAGCAGATAGGAACTCGCGGGCTGAGCTGGACCCCGCTCTCTCTCCTCTAATTCCTCATGGATAACCTCGGGGTTAGCTTTGGGGTTTTTTTTTTTGTTGTTGTTGTTTTGGGCTTGGGTTTTTTTGTTTTTTTTTTGTGGGGGTTTTTTTTTTTTTTGGCCCTGTGGGACTTGGTTGGGGGACTCTTTTTTTTTTATTTTTATTTTTATCTTGGGCCATGTGACCCAAGGAAATCCAATTAGCCCAAGATGGCAAAGATTAGGGCTCAGGAATTAAAGTAATAAATAAATAAATAGAGAAATCAGTAAATAAATGGCAGTGGCACCTCTCAACAACAGGGTGACCCCCCAACCCCAAACGCACACACCCCGGGGGGGCACTGATAGCCCCCCCAAGGCAGGGTGCCACTCCCCCCCCTTTCAAGACAGGCAATGCCCCCCCCCAGCCAACATGTCACCTCCCCCTCCCTCAAGCCAGGATGTCACCCTCCCCTCAACATAGGCATTATACCCTCCCCCCCCAAAGAAACAAAACAAAACAGGGTGTCACACCCCCCCCAGACAGACCGTCCCCCCAAAAATAACAGGGTGTCACCCCCCCAGGACGTTCATTGCCCCCCTCATCACCTCCAGAGCATCTCGGGGGGGCGTGACACAGGGCTGTGACACCCCCTGCCCACTGGGGACAGTGACACCCCGTGTGTTGCGTGTGTGTCCCCCGGGATGGTGCAGGGGGCTAGGTGGGTTTGGACCCCCCCGTGTCACTGGGCTCTGTGTGTGTGCCCCCCAGGTGCAGGGTTGGGGAGGGGGTGTCACCCGCCGGGTCCCTGGGTGGTGCGGGACAGGGGGTTGGAGTTGGGGGATTCCTCCTGCGGGGGGGGGAGGGGTGGGGGGAAAGGGAGTTAATTATCCCGGGGGAACAGGGAGTTAATTACCCCGGGAGGGGGGGAGAGGGAGGGGAATGACCCCCCCCTAATCCTGCCCCGCTGGGGGCCGCCCCCTGCCCTAAGCTCTTTAATGGGATCGTGTGCTCAGCCTCCTCCCCCCTTTGCCCCCCGCTCCGGGCTCAGCACCTCCCCCAGCCCACCCCCCCACCCCCACCCCCCCATCCCCCAGGCCAACAGGACTCATAGGACCCTCCCAAAAGCCCCCCGGGACGGGGACGGGGGGGGGCAGGAGGGACCCCTCACCCTCCCTTGCTGGGGCTGATTTTGGGTGTCACCCGGGGGGGGATATATGTGGGTCGGGGTGTCACCGGGGGAGATTGGGACCCCCAAAGGTGCTGCGGGTCCCCTAAACCCCTGCGGGGTCACTGGGGGTTCCGTGTCCCCTCACTGCTGTCCCCGTGTCCCACCTGGCGTCTGTGTCGCCCCCCCGCCCCCACCCCGAGACATCCCTGCCAGCCTTGGTGGCATGGGGACATTTGTCCCCACTGTCCCCGCGGACACAAAGCCTGTTCTGAGCTTCTAATGAACTTGGCGCTAATGAAGGGGGGCTCATTAAAATACCAAAGCCCCCCCCTTGCTCCGACCCCGACCTCCCCCTGAGTGTCACGGAGTGGGCGACAGGCGACAATGCTGGGGACAAGATGTGGCTTTCACCCAGAGCTCAGGCTGGGGGGTCCCCACTGTGTGTCCCCCCCCTTCCCCGATGGCTTGAGGGGGGGGTTGTGCACAACCGCCTGGCACAGAGGTGGCCCTGGCGCGGGGGGGTGGGGGGATCACTTAGGTGTCCCTTTTCCCCTTCCGTGGGACAGTGGGATGGGGTGGGGGGACACGAGCCTGGGTGGCATTCCCACCGCTCCGGCAACGGCTAAAAATACCCCTCCCACACCCCGGCTCCGCATGAGGGGCCTCGGCGGGGACACAGCCAGCCCCCCACCCCCCTAAAAAAAGGACCCCCCAACACCACCCCAAGCCCGGCACAGCACCCGCAGACACCGGCGCAGGTAGGGACAGGCGGGGAGGGGGGGGACACAAAGACACCCCCGGCACCCCCACAGCTGGGTCTTGTTTCTGGGGTGTGTGTGGGGCGCTATATAGTGGTGCCCCCAAATATTTGGGGGGTTAGGGGAGATTTAGGGGAGTCAGGACCCCCTGTGCTGCGTGTCCGTCCCCCCCCCGCACAAGTGGGTGCTGCTCCCTTTGCAGTGTTGGGGGGGCTGTGTGTCCCCTCTTCTGGGGTGCGGGACCCCATCTGAGGGGGGGCACCTCGGAGGAGGCGACGCTTCATTTTGGGAGTGCTCTTTTTTTTTATTTGGGGGGTACAATGTTTAGTGAGGAGGGGGCACGGTCTGGGTTGGGGGGTGCACGCTGGTGGGTTGCAGTGCCCAGCCGTGGGGTACGGAGATGCTGCAGGGGGGGGTGTCTGTGTGTACCCCGATTCGGATGGGAACGGTGCCTGTCTCTGCGGGGGGGGGGGAGGAAGGGATAGGGGTGGGGGTGACACCCTGTTTGGGGGGGGCACAAAATGCCTGTCTTAAGAGGGGATGACGTCTTGGGGGGGGCTATCAGTGCCCATCCGGGTCGGGGGACAATCCCTATCTTGAGGGGGGGGGGATGAGATCTCATCTTGTGGGGGTGATGGTGACACTCTGTCACGAGGGGGGGGGCACAATACCCGTCTCGAGCCGAGGGATGCCGGGGAGCGGGGGGGGGACGACGACACGCACAGGTCGCCCCCTAAGGTTGTCACCTCTCAGCGGATCCGCTGAGCAGCCCAGACGCCACAGCGATGGGCGCGCCCCCCCAAAACGCCCCTAAGCAGCAACCCAGCACCTTCCTTCACCCCAAAACAGACCCCCCCCTTCCTTAGACAGACCCCACCTTCCCATAAACCCCCTCCCCGAGGGATGACACCCTATCTTGGAGACGACAGCAATGCCCATCCGGGGCGCTGCAGCTTCACCCTATTCCTGGGCTGTGCCGCTGCCATTTTGGGGTGGGGGGGCAACTTCCCTCACGGGGGGGATAAAGCCCCGTTAGTGACGCCCCGTTCCGTGAAACCCTCTTTAGTGACACCCCCTTTAGGGGGGGTTCCGCTGCCTGCCCGGGGATGGGGGGGGGAAAATCCCATTTTGTGTGTGCGGGGGCTCAGCACCCATCTCGCCCGCTTGCTCCGACAATCTTACTCCCCCCCGAAGTCTGTGTATGTCCCCCCTCCCCGTTCCTCCTCCTCCTCCTCCCCACATCCTCCTCCCGCCCATCCCCTTCCTCGGGTCGGCTTCCGGCCGGGATCCGCCGGGGACTTTGCTCCAGCCCCGCACCCCGCACCAGCCCGGGGGGGCGGGAACGGAGCCGCCATCGGCGCTGCCACCCTCCTGCTGTAAGAATCCACCCCCCCCGTTTGCCCCTTGGGGGAACAGTTCCCTCCCCCCCCCATCGCCATTGTCACCCCCCCATCGTCACCCACCCCGGAGCCGCCATGTCCTCAGCCACCCCGGCCAAGTATCCCTTCAAGAAGCGGGGCAGCCTGCAGGCCCCCAGCCCCGCAGGTGAGGACCCCCCCCACCCCCCGTCCCTTCCCCTCAGCACCCCCTCCCCACCCTTAAATCCCTCCCATCATAACTGGGGCTGGCACCCGCCCCATCGCCACCACCCCATCGGGTGGCCCAGGCCATTGGTTGGTGGCCCAACCCTCGGGGCCGGGGGGGAGATGCTGCGGGAAGTGGGGAGGTCTGTTGTTGGGGGGGTCTGTTGTTGGGGGGGGGAGGTGCTGGGTTGCTGCCTGGGTGGGTCCTGGGGGGGTTGCCCAGCGGGGGGTCTCGGCCGGGGGACCCTGAGTGCTCGGGGGGGGGTCTGGTGGCACCGGTGGCCCGAGGTGGCACCCGGAGGGTGGCAGCTGCCTGGAGCTGCTGCTGGCGGAGGGTCACCGGCCACGGGGGGTGTTGGGGGGCATCAGAGGGTGTCAGGCATGTGTCGGGGGCACAGGACAGACGGGGCTGGCTCCGGGTGGCTCAGGACAGCCTGAGTTGTCACTTCTGCCATGAGCATCCCTGGTGCCACCCTGTCCCTGGTGACTTGGGGAGGGGTGGGCACCCACAACCTGGTGGGGAAACTGAGGCAGGGGAGGGGGTGGCTCTGGCTGATGTGTGTGCACGGGGTGGGGTCAGTGAAGCAGCCCTGGTTGTGCATCAGTTTCCCCAGCCCTCAGCAATGGGGGGGGGGGGAATGCGAGGGGGATGGGGGAAAATGGGGTGGGGAGCAAGTTGGCGGGGGGAGGGGCATGATGCTTACACCAGGGGGGTGCTCAGGGGAGGGATGGACTGGGGTCTCCCCCTCTTGCTGCATGTCAGGGTGCTTGTCACCCCCCTGCTGGGGCTCAGTGCACTGCCGGGGGGGGGAGGACATTGAGGGGGGTCCCTCCTTGGGCTGCCTCAGTTTCCCCACCCCCGCTTGAGGACCGGGCTCCCAGTTCTGCTGAGGTTTGGGGGAGCTGATTAACTCCTCTCTGTCCAGGAGGGAGGTTCCAGCTCCCTCCCCAAGTGACACTGTGCCCACAGACCTGCGGGGGGGTGGTCCAGGCTCCCGGCCCCTGCAGTCAGCCCGGTCCCTCCCTGGGACCCCCCACTGCCTGAAGCATTTCCCTGTCGATCTCCGCACATCCATGGATGGAAAATACAAGGAAATCGCTGAGGTGGGTCCTGTGCAATGAGTTGGCCAGGTCGCAGGAGTGCTGGGGAGGTGTTGGCGGGAGTTGGGGGGCGGGTCCTCACCTCCATCCTTCCCCCTCCCATCCTCCCCAGTCCCCAAAAAACTCCTCATGGAAGGGAGGAACCCCCTGATCCTGGCTGTGTCCCCTTCTTCAGCCTGGAGAAGAGGAGGCTCCCAGGAGACCTCAGAGCAACCTTCCAGTATCTGAAGGGGCTACAAGAAAGCTGGGGGAGCTTTGGACATGGGGGGGTAGGGAGAGGATGAGGGGAAATGGGTTAAAACTTGAGGAGGGAAGATTGATGTTGGAGATGAGGAGGAAATTGTTTGGTGTGAGGCTGCTGAGCCCCAGGTTGCCCCCAGAAGCTGTGGCTGCCCCATCCCTGGCAGTGTTGAAGGTTGGATGGGGCTTGGAGCACCCTGGGCTGGGGGAGGGGTCCCTGGCCATGGCAGGGGTGGCACTGGGGGGCTTTAGGGTCCCTCCCAATCCAAACCAGTCTAGGATTCTCCCATCCTATGAGGTGGATGCGCTCAGAGATCTGGAATAATAAAACGCAGAGGAGTTGGCACTGGGTGCTCTTCAGGTTCCCTCCCAACCCAACCCCAACCCAACCCAAGCCATTGCCTGGTTCTGTGAGGTCCCCCTTTGGGGTCTGGGGCCAGGGCTGAGGGCAGGGTTGCCCCCCCAGGAGCTGTTCTGTCGCTCTTTGGCTGAGAGCGAGATGCGGACGGCGCCGTACGAGTTCCCTGAGGAGAGCCCCATCGAGCAGCTGGAGGAGCGGCGGCAGCGCCTGGAGCGGCAGATCAGCCAGGACGTCAAGTGAGCCTGGCGGCACCATGCTCATTGTCACCCCCTCTATTGTCATTGTCACCCCCCTCCCTCCCCCCCCCCACTCACACCCACCAGAGAGTGCCCCTCTGCCCCGCCCCTGGTTTTGGGGACGTCACCACCACCCCAGGGGTTGTCAGTCCTCTGTGCCAGCTCTGTGTCCTCTCTCCTGTGGGTGTCACGCTTAGTGTCCCCCTCTTTTATTTTTTTTAAAGTTAAATTTAATATTTTTAAATTTTTTTTTTTTTAATTTAATTTTGATTTTTTTTTTCCTTTTTAAATGCAATTTTTTTTTCTGGATTCTGTCTGTTTTTTGGTTGGTTTTGGCATTAACGGGGTGTTTTCTCTCCCCATCCCAACCTCATCCTGGATGCCCCCTCCTTCCTCCTATCCCCCTCCCCCCCCTCCTGCCACCTCCTTGTCCCCAGACTCGAGCCCGACATTTTGCTCAGAGCCAAACAGGACTTCTTGAAAATTGACAGTGCTGCCGACTTACAGTGAGTGTCCAGTGCCACCAGCCAGGGACACGGGCAGGGGAAATATTGGGGACCCCCCTGGCCCCACTCTCCCCAAACCTCCCACTCCCCCATACACAGAACCAGAAGGTGTCCCCCCCCCCCCTCCCCACCTCGGGCTCTCACTGGCACTGAAGGGGTTAATGCGCCCAGGGAAGGGTTTTGGGGTAGGGGGGTTGGTTGGGGTCCCAGTTGGTGGCCCAGGGTCCCATTCTGGCCCTGTTCCTCCCCCCCCCCCCCTGGTGCCGCATGTCTCTCCCTCCTGTCTCTGCTTGGGGGTTGTCTCTGTCACAAGTTCTTTCGTTCTCTGTCCTCCCTCCAGCCCCCTCCTCTCCAGTTTCTTGTTGTACTCCTGGGGGATGTCTATGGGGGGAGGGACACAATGCCACCACCAATGGGGACATGTGTGGCACCACACAAGGTCACCCCAAGGCTGGACCAAGTCCCCAGGGTGGGGGCTGCTGGTGGTCCCAGGAGGGGGGCACAGGGATGGGGGGACACACACATAGGGACACACATGGGAACAGAAGGTGTCACTGTCTCACCCCCCACTCTCTGCACCCACAGGCTCTACAAGGAGCAGCACGAGGATCTGGTGGACCATGTCCCCAAGGAGCGGGAAGTGCTGCTGGAGCGGGAGTTCCAGAGGGTCACCATCTCGGGGGAGGAGAAGTGTGGGGTGAGCCCCCCCCTCACTACCACCACCATCCCCCCCATCATCCCCCCCCCACCCCCTCATCACCACCATTAAACCACCACCATCACCCCCTCACCACCACCATCACCACCACCACCCCAACAATCACCATCACCACCTCCCCAGCCCCCCAGGAGCAGGCAAAGGGTTTTAAGGGTGTCCACCCCCACTTTGGGGTTGGCTGACGTTGGTGTCCTCTTCCCCAGGTGCCCTTCACGGATCTTCTGGATGCAGCCAAGAGTGTGGTGAAGGCTCTGTTCCTGCGGGAGAAGTACATGGGCTTGTCCCTCCAGAGCTTCTGCAAAACCACAGCTCGGTACCTGCAGGAGCTCTCTGAGAAACCCCTAGAGACCCGCGGCTATGAGGAGGTCCCCGAGACCCCCGTGGCTGCTGGTAAGCACATGGGGTGGGCTCTGAGAGTCATAGAACTGACTCCCAGGATCATTAAGGTTGGAAAAGCCCTTTCAGACCTTGGGCCCAACCCTTCCCCCATCCCTGCCCAGGCCACCCCCACCCCATGTCCCTCATCCCCACATCTCCAGGGCTCTGAAACCCCTCCAGGGATGATGGGGACTCCAGCCCTGCCCTGGGCAGCCTGGGCCAGGCCCTGACAACCCTTTCCAAATTGGAGAAATTGTTCCCCAGCTCCAACCTAAACCTCCCCTGGCACCACTTGAGTTGTGCCAAAAGTTCCTCTTGTCCCATCCCTTGTTCCTTGGGAGCAGAGCCCGACCCCCCTGGCTCCAACCTCCTCTCAGGGGGTTGCAGAGAGCCAGAAGGTCTCCCCTCAGCCTCCTCTGCTCCAGGATCAGCACCCCCAGGGCCCTCACAGCTTCTCCAGACCCTTTCCCAGCTCCGTTGCCCTTCTCTGGACACTCTCCATCCCCTCTATGTCCCTTTTCTGACCCAAAACTGACCTCAGGATTTGAGGAGCACCCTCAGCAGTGCCCAGCACAGGGAGACAACCCCTGCCCTGCTCCTGCTGCCCATACCAGTGCTGGTACCACCCAGGATGCTGGTGGCCACCTGGGCACACAGTGGCTCATGGTCACCCATTCAGTCTCGGAAGGGTGGGGGGGGGGGAAGGAGGGTTTGGGGGACCCATCCCATGCCGTGTGTCTCACTGGGTGTATCCTGGCTGCAGATGCCGCCGTGCACCCCCCCTTTGCTGACCAGCACCCCTATGAGAGGTGGGACCCCCAGACCATGCCAGCAGATCTGGGCTTTGGGCTGAAGATGGTGGATGGTGTGGTGCACGTCTACACCAAGCAGGACCTCACCGACAAGTGAGAGGAGAGGGCTGGGGACTCACTGCTGGGATGAGTTGGGTGGGGGCTGAGGGGGGTCTGCTGAACCCTGTCCCTGCATGTCACCCACCTCTGTCCCCCTCCAGGAGCACAGAGCTGGATCTGCCATACCCCGACCTGCAGGAGTTCATTGCCGACATGAACTTCCTGATGGCACTGATCATCAACGGGCCCATGTAAGGAGAAGGGTCCCACGATGGGGGGGCCTTGGGGGGTTCTCACCGTGGGGATGTTCTGGGGGGTCCCTACCGTGGGGGTGTCTTTGGGGTGGGGTACACAACCCTTGGGACAGCACCAGAGGACATGGAGGTGGCAGCTCCCGTGGCCACCATGCCCAGGGAGGAGGGTCCAAGAGTCCAGACCATGTTCCCTGGTGGGCACCAACCTTTTAGGCCTGGATCTTCTCCTTCCTTTTCCCCAAACTGATGTCCCCTCCTCAACCTTGGGCAGCAAATCCTTCTGCTACCGCCGGCTGCAGTACCTGAGCTCCAAGTTCCAGATGCACGTTCTACTCAACGAGATGAAGGAGCTGGCAGCCCAGAAGAAGGTTCCTCACCGGGACTTCTACAACATCCGCAAGGTACCCAGCAGCTCGTGGGGGGGGGGGTGTCCTGGCTTCGCTGGGGAGCATTTGGAGGGTCTCAAGGCTGAGCATCATCTCTGGTCGTGCAGGTGGACACCCACATCCATGCCTCGTCCTGCATGAACCAGAAGCATCTCCTACGCTTCATCAAACGGGCCATGAAGAAGCACCTGGATGAAATCGTCCACGTGGAGAAGGGCAAGGAGCAGACACTCAAGGAGGTCTTTGAGACAATGAACCTCACTGCCTACGACCTAAGTGTGGACACGCTGGACGTCCACGCGGTACGAGGGACCTCCCCACCTCCTGGGCATGAGCAGAGCCCCTGCCTGCTCCCCAGTGGCTGTGGAAAATCTTCTCCAGGGCTTGTCCCAGGGTGGGATGGGGGATGCTGTGGTGGCTGTGGGGTGACAAGGGGTCTCAGCTGACCTCTGCATCCCCCTGCCAGGACCGTAACACCTTCCACCGCTTCGACAAGTTCAATGCCAAGTACAACCCCATCGGGGAGTCCATCCTGAGGGAGATCTTCATCAAGACAGACAACCGCGTCTCGGGGAAGTACTTTGCCCACATCATCAAGGTGAGTGGCTCTGGGTGGCCTTGCCACACATGTCCCCCTTCCTGGTAGCTGTAAGGTGACACTCAGAATTATAGAATGTCAGGGGTGGGAAAGGACCCCTCTGGGATCATCAACTCCAACCCTTGATCCACTCCCCCCATGGTTCCCAGCCCATGGCACTCAGTGCCACATTCAGTCTCTTAAAAACCTCCAGGGATGGAGAACCCACCCCCTCCCTGGGCAGCCCATTCCAATGCCTGATCACCCTCTCTGTGAATAATTTTTTCCTAATATCCAACCTAAACCTCCCCTGGCAGAGCTTAAGCCCATGGCCTCTTCTCTTACTGATATCTGCTTGGGAGCAGAGCCCGACCCCCCCCCTGGCTCCAACCTCCTTTCAGGGAGTTGTAGAGAGTGATGAGGGCTCCTCTGAGCCTCCTCCAGACTGAACACCCCCTTAGAATCTCAGAATGTCAGGGGACTCTGGAAATCATCTTGATATCCAGATCTTGATCCCCCCTGTGCCAAAGCAGGAATGCATCCAGGAGGGTGTTGGAAGCCTCTGAAGAAGGAGACTCCACAAGCCCTCTGAGCAGCCTGGTCCACTTTTCCCTTTCCCGGGTGGCAGGAGGTGATGTCTGACCTGGAGGAGAGCAAGTACCAGAACGCTGAGCTGCGCCTCTCCATCTATGGCCGCTCCCGGGACGAGTGGGACAAGCTGGCCCGCTGGGCCGTCAGCCACCGCGTCCACTCCAACAACGTCCGCTGGCTCGTCCAGGTGCCCCGGCTCTTGTGAGTGATGGAGGGGCAGACCCCTTCAGCCTGGCTAGGGGGAAGACCCAGGAGCACCCCAGCTGTGGGTGGGTGGGTGGGATGGGCCGTGCTGTAACCGGGGCTCTGTCCCCATGCAGTGATGTCTACCGGACAAAGAGGCAGTTGGCCAACTTCCAGGAGATGTTGGAGAACATCTTCCTGCCCCTCTATGAGGCCACCATCCACCCTGCCCAACACCCAGAGCTGCACCTCTTCCTGGAGCACGTGAGCACCCACGTCCTGCTCCTGAGGACAGGCAGGGGACATTGGTAACACCCACGACCCTCAGCTTGAGGGCTGGGGTAGATTTCCTGATGGAGGGGTGACTGTCCCACCCTGGGGTTGTCTCTCTTGCAGGTGGATGGTTTTGACAGCGTGGATGATGAATCCAAACCGGAGCATCACATCTTCAACCTGGACAGCCCCTTGCCAGGCAACTGGGTGGAGGAGGACAACCCCCCCTACTCCTACTACCTGTACTACATGTACGCCAACATGACGGTCCTCAACCACCTCCGGCGGTAAGGACACCTCGGGGTCACCTCTGCCTGGCCTTGGGAGGGTCTTGGGGGGGCTGTGGTGGTGATGGTTGGCTCCATGTTGCAGGAAGAGAGGCTTCCACACCTTTGTGCTGCGCCCACACTGCGGGGAGGCCGGGCCCATCCATCACCTCGTCTCGGGCTTCATGGTCTCCGAGAACATCTCCCATGGTTTGCTGCTCCGCAAGGTGAGATCCAAGGGTGCCCGTGGAAGGGGTGTGTGCATAGATGGGACCCTTTCTCACCCTGCTGTCCCCCCTCCTCAGGCCCCTGTCCTGCAGTACCTCTACTACCTGGCACAGATTGGCATTGCCATGTCCCCCCTCAGCAACAACAGCCTCTTCCTCAGCTACCACCGCAACCCCCTGCCCGAGTACCTCTCCCGGGGGCTCATGGTCTCCCTCTCCACTGATGACCCCCTCCAGTTCCACTTCACCAAGGTGAGCTGATCATGGGCCACCCCCTCCTCAAAACCAGCTACATGGTGGCCACCAGCCAAGCCAGAGTTGGTGGTGGGATGGGGTTGGTGGTGGCCAGGAACAACCTGGCTCCAAAAGGTGATGGTGGTTCAGTGAGGAGGGGAGAAGCTGGGGATGCTCTCCCTCTCCAGGGCTGGGCCCATGGGTGGGTGCTGAGGTTGTGTGTGTCATCCCCCCCCCCCCAAGGAGCCACTGATGGAGGAGTACAGCATTGCCACCCAGGTCTGGAAGCTCAGCTCCTGTGACATGTGTGAGCTGGCCCGCAACAGCGTCCTCATGAGCGGCTTCTCCCACAAGGTGACACGGCTGTGGTCCCACCAGGACCCCCCAAATACCCCAACAACATGTCCCACCCCAAGGCAGCCGCAGGAGCTCCTCCTCATTCTTCTCCCCAGGTGAAGAGCTACTGGTTGGGTCCTCACTACCTGAAGGAAGGTCCAGAGGGCAATGACATCCGTCGCACCAACGTCCCCGACATCCGCGTCAGTTACCGCTACGAGACCCTGTGCCAGGAGCTGACCCTCATCACCCAGGCAGTGCAGACCGAGGAGCTGGAGACCATCCAGGAGGAGGACGTTCTCACCATCACCTCCACCCTGCCAACCCACTGACTTTCCCCACCCCGGGCTCTTTTGTCCCCAGCTCCCGTGGGGACCTCACTGCCACCACCCCGCATCCCTCCAGGGCTTCGCCACCATCCCCCTCCTGCTACCTCCTGCCCTGGGAAGGGGACACTCCCTACTGCTGTCCCCAGGACCCCACCAGTGTCACCTCAGGGGGCTTGCTGGGTTCTCTCTGTTTCTTGGGGGGGTCTTTTTGGTCATTTTTTGTTGGTTTATTTTTGTACACTGGTGTCTTCTGGCTGGGTTGGTGTCTGCTGAGTTTGGTGGCACAGGGACAAAGCTCCAGGAGGTGCCATGGGTGCAGTCACTGGCCTGGCTTCACCTCCTTGAGATGTGGTGATGGGTTGAGGGACACTGGTGCTGGGCATGGGGACGTTATGAGGGCATCCAGCAACAGTCATTGCTTATAATTGTCCTCCTGGAGAAGCTGTCTGCTCTTGGCTTGGTCAGGTGTGCTCCTCACTGGGTAAAAAACCTGGGTGTCTGGGCCCAAAGAGTGATGGGGAGTGGAGTTAACTCCAGTTGGTGGCTGGTCCCAACTGGTGTTCCTCAGGACTGGGGTCAGGTTTGATTAATGTCATTATCAGTGATCTGGAAGAGGGGATGGAGGGCACCCTTGGTTTGCAGATGGCACCGGCCTGGGCAGAACTGTGGATCTGCTTGAGCATTGATCTACAGAGGGACCTGGAGAGCCGGGATCAATGGATTGAGGCTCTAGAGAGGGATCAAGACAGGCTGGAGCCATAGGCTGAGGGTCCTGCACTTTGGTGACAACGCCCAAGGCTTGGGCAGAGCTACTGAGGAGATGTTGAGGGGATGGAGAGTGTCCAGAGAAGGGCAACGGAGCTGGGAAAGGGTCTGGAGAAGCTGTGAGGGCCCTGGGGGTGCTGATCCTGGAGCAGAGGAGGCTGAGGGGAGACCTTCTGGCTCTCTGCAACCCCCTGAGAGGAGGTTGGAGCCAGGGGGGTCGGGCTCTGCTCCCAAGGAACAAGGGATGGGACAAGAGGAACTTTTGGCACAACTCAAGTGGTGCCAGGGGAGGTTTAGGTTGGAGCTGGGGAACAATTTCTCCAATTTGGAAAGGGTTGTCAGGGCCTGGCCCAGGCTGCCCAGGGCAGGGCTGGAGTCCCCATCATCCCTGGAGGGGTTTCAGAGCCCTGGAGATGTGGGGATGAGGGACATGGGGTGGGGGTGGCCTGGGCAGGGATGGGGGAAGGGTTGGGCCCAAGGTCTGAAAGGGCTTTTCCACCCAAGCCAACCCAATCCCTGATTTTCTCCGTCCACTTTCTTAGCCGGGGCCGGGTGTCCCTGTCCCTCCGGGTCATGGCCCTGACTGGGCTGGATGAAGCTTTTCCCTTCCCCGGGTGTGTGTGTGGGGCTGTGTCCTGTCCCTGTGTCTCCCCCATCCCACTCATCCCTCCCCTTCCCTACCCCCCCCACCTCCGTGATCCGGACCTGGGAGAAATTGATGGCAACAACAAACAAAAACACAAAACAAAACAAAAAACTGAGTTTAAAACAACAACCGAGCATGAAAAATAAAATATTTAAGTAAAATGTTGACATTTCAAAAGGGGGGGGGGATGGGGAACGAGGTATGAGGGAGGGTTTGGAAGCTGTGTTTTGTCCTTCCAACCATGGTTTCGTTTGGGAGAGGGCGGGTCCCCAAGTCTTGGGGGGGGGGCAGGGGCAAAACGCAGGAGGGGTCCCCAAAATACGGGGGGGGGGGGGGGGATGTCCTTGAAGTGCGAGGGGGGAGAAGCAGGGTTCAAATCCTCAGTATTAAGAGGGCAGCCCCACAGATCCCCGTAGTGGTTTGGAGGGCAGTGTCCCCTCCCAAGGCTTGGCTTTTAGGATGGGGGTGTCCCCAGAGTGCTGGGTGTGCCGGTTCCCAGGGGTAGTGGCAGCCCTGGCACCCTGCCTGCGGGCGGGGAGGGGACAGGGGAGGGGACAGGGGAGGGCACTGGGGGGTGGACGGGTCTCGGCCCCTCCGCCCATGTCCGTGTCCCTGTCCGTGTCCCCGCGGAGCCGGCACTGGTGCCACCATGGTGGTGACGTTGGGTTACTGGGACATCCGGGGGGTGAGTGGGGAAAGGGGAGAGGGTGTTCGGCACTCTGCGTGGGGAAAGGGGGGCACAGGAGTGCGGGGGGTGGCAGGGTGGGTGGGGGGTGTTGGGGGGGTGCCGAAGGTGGGTGCTGTGTCCCCCCCAGCTGGCCCACGCCGTCCGCCTGCTGCTGGAGTACACGGAGACCCCCTGCCAGGAGAGGCGGTACCGGCCCGGCGCAGGTGAGGGTCCCCCCCATGTGTTAACCCCCCCCATTTGTTATCCCCTCCCCATGTCGTCCCTCCCCCCCCGTTTCGTGCAGCCTCAGCCCCATCAAATTCGAAGGAATTTTCCGTGTGGGCAGAAGAGCAGAACCCCCCCCAGCTGTCCCCCCCCGCCTCCTGCCAAACATGGGGGGCACTTCCGCTCCCCCCAACACCCTGCCCCCCCTCCCTGCACCTTGGTCCCTGCTCAGTGTCTGTCATTTGTTCCCGGGGTGTTCCGGGGGGGGGGGCCACGTGTGGCAGCTCCTGGGGAAGTGTTGGGACCCCCCCCACAGTGTTCCATTCCCCCCCTCCTCACTTGAATTTCCTGTGGGTGCAATAAGTGGGGCCGTGGGGGGGCTTGGGGGAGCTTCCCTCCCCAAATCTCTCTCCACTCCCAGCCCCCACAAATTTGCTGTGGGTCAATGGGTGAGGAAAGGGGTCCAGGGATTTTCCCCCCCCGCCCCCCCATTAGTTTCTCTGCCCTCCCCTATGAATCTACTTGCGTGGGGACAGATGGGGGATCCACAGAGCTGCCCCCAGAAATCTCTCTGCCCCCCCCCTCTGCTTTCTCTCCAAAGCCCCTGACTTTGATCACAGCGATTGGACCAACGAGAAGGAGAAACTGGGCCTCGACTTCCCCAACGTACGTGATGGATGAGGAATGGGGGGGGGCGAGATTGGGAAGGGGTTAGGGGACACACCACAGCTGACACCCCCCCCCCCCAATTAATTCTCTCCCCCCCCAGCTCCCCTATCTGATCGATGGCCCCACCAAGCTGACACAGAGCAATGCCATCCTGCGCTACATCGCCCGCAAGCACGGGATGGGTGAGTGGGGAATGGGGTATGGGGGGGTCCCAGCAACAAGGGGGGATCCCTGGGCTTGGGAGGGGTGGCTGATGTCTCCCCACCACCCCACAGTTGGTGAAACAGAGGAGGAGATCCTCCGTGTGGACATGCTGGAGAACCAGATCATGGATTTGCGGATGAGCTTTGCCCGGCTCTGCTACAGCCCCGACTTCGTGAGTACCTCCAGGGGAGGGGGGACAGGGACAGACTGCAGTCAGGGGGTGACACCCCTGGGTGATGGGGGTGTCCGGGGGGTTGCAGCTCCCAGCTCAGCTCTGTCCCCCCCCGCTGTAGGAGAAGCTGAAGGCGGCGTTCCTGGAGCAGCTGCCTGGGAAGCTGCGGGAGCTGTCCCGGTTCCTGGGCTCCCGGCTCTGGTTTGCTGGGCAGAAGGTAGTGGGGGCTGGGAGGGGGAGGTTTGGGGAGGTGTCCCCGTGCCCTATGGGTGCTGATCCCTTCCCTCTGCACCCGCCTCCTGCCCAGCTCACCTTCGTGGACTTTGTGGCATACGACGTTCTGGACCAGTTCCGCATGTTCGTGCCCCAGTGCCCCGAGCTGGGGGGGAACCTGGGGCAGTTCCTGCAGCGCTTCGAGGTGAGCGGGACCGCGGGGGCACTGTCCCTGCTGTCACCAGCCCTCACACCCCGCTGTCCCCGTCCCCCTCCCCTAATCAATGGTGTCCCCTTTGCCGTCACCATCTGTGTCGTACCGGTGTCCCTGTCCCCTGGTGTCCCCATCCCTGTCACCCTGACATCTCATCCCCTATACCCCAGAGTCCCCAGTCTTGTCCCCATGCCCAGCACCTTTGTGTCGCATGCGTGACATCCCTGTGTCCCCATCCCTGACACCCTGGTGTCCCCAGTCCCAAAACCCTGGAGTCCCCATCGCCATCCCTGCCCCCCTCGGTGTCCCCCTTCCTGAACCCCCCCCCCCCGTTATCCCTGTTCTCCCCCCACCCCCCAGGCTCTGGAGAAGATCTCTGCCTACATGCACTCGGGGCGCTTCATGAAGACCCCTATTTTCTGGTACACAGCAAAGTGGAGCAACACCAAGGAGTGAGGGGGGGGGGTCGTCCCCTCCTGCACCCCCACTCCCCCCCATTCCCCTCCCCTACAGAATAAATCATGGGGGAGGGGGCTGCCCCTTGTCCTGATGCCGTGTGGCATGCATCGAGGTGCTGTGGGGCGGTGGGGAAAGGTGGGGGTCATGAGGACTCCCTAATTTCCTGGGGAGAGGGGGGCTGTGGAGGACTTTCTGCTCTTGGGGAAGGGGTTGGGGGGGTCTCTCTTTTCTTGCAATAGTTGTGGATGTTCCCCTGGTATTGGGGGGGGATTGTAGGAGTCTACTTGATCCTGGGGGGGGGGGCTGTGGGGTTCTGGGAGTGCTGTGGTGTGTGCCAGGGGGCGTGGGGGCAGCGCTGAGGGTGGAGGTGATGGGACCCCCCGCGGGGGGGGTCGGGGTGCTGCTGGTTCTGGAGGGGGCTCCATGTGTTGCCCAGCGGGGGGGTCTTGGCCGGGGGTACCCTGGGTGGTCAGAGGGGGTCTGGTGGCACCCGGAGGGTAGCAGCTGTCTGGAGCTGCTGGTGGCGGGGGAGTCGGGGGGTGTCAGGCATGTGTCGGGGACATCGGACAGGTTGGGAGTGGCCCCGGGTGGCCCGGGACAGCCTGGCTGTCACCGCTGCCGTCAGCATCCCCGGTGCCACCGGTACCACCCTGTCCCTGGGGGGGACAAATAAACATTTAATAAAACTGCTCAGATTTTGGTGGGGCGGGGAGGGGGGCGGAGTATCGCAGCCCCAAAAGGAAACTGAGTCAGCAAGAGAGTGGCCTCACAGAGGGGGGTGCGAGAGGGAAGCATTCAGGATAAATGGGACCCTCATGAATCTTGGGAAGGGTGTAATGGGGGGCACCCACGACCACCAGGATAAAGGGGACCCCCATGAAGCTTGGGGGGGGGTTCGGGGGGAAAACTCGGGACACCCCGGGTTAAGGGGGATTCTCAACACAAACGGGGGGGGGGGCTCACCCCCACCGAGAATGGGGGAGGCGGGGTACCGCGCTTTTCCAGCCGCACCCAGGCCCGTGTCCCTTTAAGAGCCTCCCCCGGCCCCCGCCTCCCTTTAAGCTCCGCCCCCGGGGAAGTGGGGGGGTGTGGGTGTCACGCGGAACGAGGTGGGGGGGGGGACACATCCATCGGCGCGCGCGGCCATGGCGGTGTTGGGATACTGGGACATCCGCGGTGTGAGTGGGCTGGGGGGGCTGCACCCTCCCCTTCCCCTTCCCCCCCCCGGGAGGGTCTTCTCCGGGGGGAGACCCTTCCCCCGGCCCCCCCTTTGCAACCCCGCTCTACATGGGGGTCCTTGTGATCTTGGTGGGGGGGGGGCTGCGGGGGTCTCTTCTACTCTCCGGGGGTGTTGTGGGGGTCCCTTTGGTCTTGGGGGGGGGTTCGGGGGTCCCACTGCACTTGGGGGGCTGCGAGGGTCACTCTGCTCTGTGGGGGAGGCTTCGGGGATCGCACTACACTTGGGAGGGTTGCGGGGGGTCCCACTGCACTTCGGGGGCTGTGGGGGTCCCTTTTATCTTGGGGGGGTTTTGTGGAGGTTCCCTTTTTCTTACGGGGGAGCTTATGGGCGTCCACGTGCTTTTTTTGTGTGTGTGTGTGTGGGGGCGGCGGTTGTGGGAATCCTCTTGATCTTGGGGGAGTCTGCAGGGATCCCCTTGGTCTTCTTTTGGGGGGGCTACGGGGGTCCCCCTGCACTTGTGGGGTGGGAGCATTACTTTTGGGGGGGCACCCGGTGGGCTCAGGAGGAAGGGGGGGTGACCGGGGAGGGTGCAGTTTCCCTCTCCTCTGCCTCACTTTCCCCATGGAAGGGTTGGGGGTCAGTTTTGAGGTTCGGGGGGGTCTCACTGCCCTGTGCCCCCCCAGCTGGCCCATGCCATTCGCCTGCTCCTGGAGTACACAGAGACCCCCTATGAGGACAAACTCTACAGCTGTGGGGAAGGTGAGGGGGGTCCAGGGGGTTCCCTACACCCACCCACAAGCTCTCTGTCTTTTTGGGGGGGTGGGGGGCATGGAGTCACCCAACACCCCCTCAACCCCCCCCCCCTTTCTTCCTTCCAGCTCCTGACTATGACAAGAGCCAATGGATCAACGAGAAGGAGAAACTGGGGTTGGACTTCCCCAACGTAGGTGGTCTTGAGTTGGGGGGGGGGGAACCGGGGGTGACGATGGGGTGGGGACCCTGGTGGCCTCATGCCCTGGTGTCCCCATGCCTCCTTGTCCCCCCCCCCAGCTCCCTTACTTCATCGATGGCCCCACCAAGCTGACACAGAGCAATGCCATCCTGCGCTACATCGCCCGCAAGCACGGGATGGGTGAGTGGGGGGGGGCGGTCAGGGGGGCTTGGGGTGGGGGGGGGCTTGGAGTAGGGATGGGCATGGGGAGAGCTTGGGGTGGGGATGGCCTTGGGCTTAGGATGGGCTTGGACTTGGAGTAGGGGTGGGCATGGCGAAGGCTTGGGGCAAGCTTGGGCTGGTGTAGTAGGGGGGGGCTTAGAGCAGTGGGCTTGGAGTTGGAATAGAGCAGGGTTTGACATGAGTTTGGAGTTGGGGGACCCCCCCCCCCCCTCTCGGCACTGGTGTCCCCCCACTCCCAGCTGGTGAGACAGAGGAGGAGATCCTGCGTGTGGACATGCTGGAGAACCAGATCATGGATTTCCGGATGAGCCTGGTGATGGTCTGCTACAACCCTGACTTTGTGAGTGTCCCCGTGCTCTGGGTTCTGTCACCATCGGGGTCACCCCATCAAGGGTGACAGAATTATTGAGGCTGGAAAAGACCTCTGAGACCATTGAGTACAGATGGTCCCTGGGGGGGTGTGGGGAACCCAAGGTGCCCACCCCCACCCTTCTCCCCCTCTCTCCTGCAGGAGAAGCTCAAGCCGGGCTACCTGGAGCAGCTGCCAGGCAAGCTGAAGCTCTTCTCCAACTTCTTGGGGGACAGAAAATGGTTTGCGGGGGAGAAGGTACAATTGGGGGGCCCTGGGAGAAGGGTTTTGTCCCTATGGTGGTCTTCCCTGATATCTCCCCTCTGCTCCTTGTCCTCAGTTGACCTTCGTGGACTTCCTCATGTTTGATGTGCTGGAGCAGAACCGAATCTTTGAGCCCAAGTGCCTGGAGCCCTTCAAGAACCTCAAGGACTTCATGGACCGCTTTGGGGTGAGCCCCACACCCCCTGAGGGGAGGACCCCGGGGTGAGGGGGTGGATATCTCCCTCACCTCCCCCTTTGCCCCCCCAGGCCCTGGAGAAGGTAGCTGCCTACATGAAGTCCAACCGCTTCCTGAAGATGCCCATCAACAACAAGATGGCCAAGTGGGGCAATAAAAAGGAGTAGGGGTCTAGTGTGGGGTGAGGGGGACCTGGGGGGGTGGGGTTCTGTCCTGATGGCACCCCCAGAATGGAGTGGGGGGTCTTGACCTGATGACACCCCCCCTGATGACCAGCATAGGGTGGGTGGGGTGGGCATCACCAGTGTGAAGCCCCCCAAGACAATAAAGTGCTTCAGAGGTGGCATCTGAGTGCTGGGGGAGCTCTGAGGGTGGTGAGGAGGGGGCCATGGCCACCACCCCCTTGGCTGATGGCTCTGTTCCCATGTCCCCTTGCTGCTGCCATCACCCCCCAGGACAGGGTGATGCCCCTGTCCCCCCAAGGAGAGGGTGGGCAGGATGGGGACCTAAAGGTGTCCCTTGGTCTGGGGGTGGCACATTGTGTCCCCCTTCCTCCCGTGTTCCCCTCCCTGCCCCACGGCTGACACAGGGACTGGGATGTCCCTGTCCCCCTCCAGTGCTGTCACTCTCTTTATTTTCCATGCCTCTCATTTTACACCTGGGGTACCCACATTTCCCCCTGCCTGCCCCCCCATTTCACCATGGGGGAGGGTTCCCCAGCAGCTCATCTCCCCAGGGAGGGGCGTGGGGTCCCCAAAAATTGTCCAGTGCTGTAGTGGGGGGGTTCCAGAAGTCAGCAGTGACTTTGGAAGGGATGGGTCACCCCCAAGGAGCATCTCTCCATCTGGGAGGGGCAGGATAGGGGTGTCGGAGGGGTGTTCCCTAAAAACCATCCCTCCCCCCCACCCTGAGTCCTGCAGTATTGGGGGGGAACAGTTTGGGGTCAAAGTCTTCAGTCCCTGGGGCCCATCTGCAGAGAAAGAGGGAGGAGAAAGGGTTAAGGGGGGGGGATATTAATGGGGGGCGGGTGTTTTGTTTTTTTTGGGGGGAGGGTTGCTCACCCCGAGGGAGGTCCTGACTGAGGAGAGCTTGAAGAGGACCCTCCGCCACTCCTCGGGGCAGATGGCTCTCAGGTCCTCGGGGCTCAGCTCCAGGAGCTGGTGACCCCTCAGCACCCCCAGACACCGCACGGTGCTGCCGGACAGACAGAGAGACAGGGAGGGTCAGCAGGGCTTGTGCCCCCCCTGTCCTGAAATGAAATCGGGGTTTGGGGAGGGGGGGGGTTGTTCCCTTACATCCGTGAGAAGCCTTTGTCCTTCAGCCAGGCTGTCACCTCCGTGGGTGAGGAGTCGGGGTGCAGGTTGGGGGGGCTTTCCTGGAGGGGGGGGGACAAGGGGTGGGCCCCTGCCACCCTCTCCCGCTGCTGGGGGTGTAGGGAAGGGTGGGGAAGAGGGGGACGCACCTGGCTGGGGCCCTCCTCGGGTCCCCCCAGGGGCTCCAGGATGTTACTGGGGACGTAACCCTTGTCCCCCTGCCTGTCCTGCACCAGCCACCACTTCTTCCTCTGGTCCAAGACCTAAGGATGGTGACGGGGGGGGGGGGGGGCAGTCCTGCTGTGCCCCCCTTCCTCTTCCAGACCCTCGCAGGACCAGAATCCCCACCCCCCAGGTTGGTACCTGCAGCTCATCCCCCATCCTGACGCTCAGCTCCTGAGGGTTCCTGCCCTGAAACTCATAGAGGGCTCGGACCACCGGGCTGGGGGTGGCTCTAGAGGTGACAAGAGGGGGACACATGGGACATAAGCATCCATCCGGGTCGGGGAAGGCTCCTACCCTACTCCCCAGTAGCGCTTACCTGTGCTCAGGGAAGTCCCTGGGGCCGGTGGGCATCCACTGCAGGGACACAGCGGGTTGGGGGGGGGGTTAAAACTGAGCTGGGGAAACTGAGGCAGGATGTGGGGTGTCCTCCCCACCCCTTCCACCTCCCCTGTGCCATACCTGGTCCCGTGGAAGGGGGGGTGACCACCCCTCTGAGAAAACGGGGACATCGTGGGGCACTGTCTGGGTGTTGTACTCTGCCCTGCAATGAGGGGGGGAGGGGGCAAAGTCAAGGGGGGTGATTTGACTCCCCCCCTCCCCAAAGGCCAAACCCGCTCCCCTTAGTGTCCAGGGGGGGGACAGGTCCCACCTGGTGGTGTTCCAGGCCATGCCCAGGGACTTCCAGAGCTCATAGTCAGGCTGGGGCAGGCTCTCCTCCAGCATCTCCACCGCCTCTGGCACCAGTGTGGGGGTCCCCACCGCCCGGGCCAGGTGGGGGTCGGGGCAGTGCTCCAGGGCCTGTTCCAGGGGTGGAGGAAAGGGGGTGATGTGATGGAGCAGCACCCCCACCTCTGCTCCTCAGGATTGGGGGTGCTGTGTGTGAGGTCATCCCACCGCTTGCCTCAGTTTCCCCACTTTGCTCTGAACCCACGCCCCCAGGGGGCGGGAGGGGGCTGAGGACATCGTGCCTCCTGCCTCAGTTTCCCCACCTCGCAGTGGGGGGGAGGAGGGGATGAGGGCCTCTTTTGGGAGCACTCACGAAGGACAGGGCCACGAAGATGAGGCGCAGCAGCTCGCGGGGGGTCTGGCTGCTGGAAATGCTGTTGGGTCCTTCCCTGGGGGGGAACAGAAAAGGGTGTCCCCAGGTGCCCTCCCCCATTCCCCTCTCCCCTCGCAGCTTCCCCTTGTCCCCTCTGCTGTCCCCCCTTTTCCCCACACATCCCCCACTGACCCAAGTGTCCTCCTTGCCCCCCCTTTGTCCCACCTTTTGTGCCCCCCCTTTTTGTCTCCCATTCCCCTCTTCTTCCCCCCCTTTCACCCTCCTCATTTTGTCCCCCCCTTTTTGCCCCCTTTCCTTTGACCCCTCCCCCTTTCCTTTGACCCCTCCCCCCCGTTTTTCTCCCCCCGTTTTTCTCCCCCTCTTTTTCTCCCCCCTTTTTTCTCCTCCCCTTTCTCCCCTCTTTTTCTCCTCCCCCCCCTCCCCTTTTCTCCTCCTCCCCTCCTCTTTTCTCCCCCCCCCTCCCCTTTTTGTCCCCCCTTCCTTTTTTTGTCCCACCCTTCCCTTTTTGTTCCCCCCCTCCCCTGTTTGTTGTTCCCCACCATTTCCTCCCTCAGCACCTACCAGGAGGTTCAGTCCCTGTTTCACCTTCTGGAAGAACTCCAGGAATTCCTCCCTGGGGGCAGATCTGGAGAGGCAGAGGTGGAGGGGAGGATGCTGGCACCGGGATCAAACCACCTCCCCCACAAAAAAACCATGAAACCCCCCCAGGGTCCCCTCCCTCACCCCCTTTTTTTTTCTTCTTTTTCAGGTCGGTA
>NC_092447.1:3067500-3156120 GCF_036169615.1 Heliangelus exortis
TGCAGGAGAAGGAAACACAAAGAGAATTCTCTCAGCTTTCTGTCCCCAAGGTACAGAGCTGACCTTCCCAGATCCCAGCATTTTTCCCAGCCATCCCTACAGCTGCCCAGACCACTCCTGCTGCCTGCTCAGGCTCCAGATCCCAAACTCTCAGCCTTGCTGCCAGCCTCTGCTGCTTGCCTTTTAGCCAGCCACATGGCCAAACTTCTGTATTCCCAAAATCATTGCCAACAAATCCTGAGGGGCTGCTGGGAGCAACCTGCAGGTGGAGTTGGGAGGGAAAATCAAAGCCTCTGACTCCCCAGGGAAGTCTCAGAGCCTCTCAGCCTCTCACAAAAATGCTTTTTTACTGTGAGCTGCACAGAGAAAAACTAAATAAAACCCAGCAGAGAGAGTCCTGTGGCAAAGAGCAGACAAGATGATCTGTTTGGGCTTCCTGCTCTCATATTTGGGATTCATTTATACAAGCAGGACTCAAAGAGATCCCACAAAGAAGGAAACTCCAGAAATGTCACACATTTCCAGTCCTCCACTGCACCTTGCTGCTGAAATACCTGTCCCACCATGACTTCTTGCAGACACCAGCCCTTTCTGTCCAGCCTGTGCACTGGATGAGCAATCTCAGAGAAAAACAAAACATTTATAAACCACAGATTATTAGATACTCACAGCAGTTCCACCTACGTGGGCTTGGTGACAAATATTTGGTGGCTAGGGTTTTGTGGTTGATGGTGTCACCAGAAACGTTGGTATTTCCCAGTACCCCACAAGTGCACCCACGTGTTTAAGAATCCTCAAGTGGAATAAGCAGCTGAAACACTAAAAAAAAAAAAACTAAGAAAATGAAGAGAAGAAAAAAAAGCACCCTATTTTTTCCTCCCTAATTACAGCGTTATAGCAAATGACTTGTGCTGTGTCCTTTTGGTCTGCAGCTAAAATTCCACCACCCTGAGGGTATCTAAATAGAAGTCCTGACACTGTATTTATCCCTGAAAAGGGGATCACATGGCTAACACTCAGCTGGACCACAGGAGAGTCTGCTTCAGAAAATACCTTCCTTCTGGGAAGCCATAAAAATTATTCTCAGGACAAGAAAAGAGCCTCCTCGTGTGGTCAGTTGTTAGTGGGGAACTGGGAGAGAAGCCCTCCTGGTGCTCTCTGTCTCCTCTCACAGGGGTAATTGTGTAGAACCACCAGATCACAGGAGAAATTAGGTCTTTCTTTGCACCACAGCACAAAAATAGAGCCTTTTCCTTCCTCTCTCTGCACATCCACCTACTCCAGCTGATGGATTGGCCAGAGTCCCACCAGGCAACTCACTGGAACACCCTTGCCTGGGAAGAGGCCAATTAATTCCAGACATTTCCCAGCAATGCAGCTTTCCAGCTGGCCAAAGCAGCAGTTTGTCCTTCATCACCCAAGCCTGAGCCCTGCAGAGAGCCCACATCTGCCTTCCCCATTCTCCACATCCCTCCCTTCACCTCTCCTGTCTCCTCAGGGACAGACAGGGATGCTTCCAGCCCACTTGCTCAGCTGGAAACCAGTGCAGACCTCAGCCTGGCAAAGATGGTTTCACTGGTGGCTTTTGGTGGCTTCTCATGCTGCTGGGACTGTGCTGGCTGCCCTTGTCCTGCTGCCCCTGATTTTGTTCTCTTGCCACTCACTAACTCTGTGGGTGAGCCCTGAAATGTCATCAAAGGACACGTGCATAAATAAATAAAATGCATTTTCTTTATAAATAAATAAATTTGCATAAATAAATGCAAAGTGACATCCTTCCTGCTGCATGCCACTGCAAAAGGAACACAAATATAAACACATCACCTGCTGCCTCCACCAAATGGCCCACAGTAGAGGAAAGAAGTCACTATTTTTCCCAGCTAACTGATGTAGGAATGGTAAATATCTCAAGTCTTGAAGTTTTAAAATCATCCTAGTGGTCCTGACAGGAGAGAGCTCTCGGGGGCTTGGGGATTCAGATCAAAGAAATAGATACTTTCAGATCAACCATAACTTACACTTCAAACTTCACTGCTTCTTCCAATTCACCAAACTTGTTTTTCTGCTCACAGACCTCATATTCCTGTCAGCAAGTTAGTGGTTTCTGAATCTTATGATACATACATAAGTAGAAGCTACCAAGTAACAAAAGAAATCATCAGTGAATGTAAAGGCAAAGGTAAGTGCATGGAAGACTTCACTGATTTCATTTCATTGATATTCACATCATTTAATGTGATAAACTGAACCCACTCTGAACATTTTAAATGGGGTTAAATGATCTCAGTCTCTCAAGCTGGCTTCAGTTCCCTCCTCAGCCTGCATTTCTCACTTTTATTTCAGGAAATAACATTCTGATAGTGGCCCATGCCTCCTCCCTGGAGGCTTGTACCTGCCAGCTCCAAGGGCTCTCACCACAGAACTCCAAGGATTTTGTACAGATGGTCCGAAAGGTAATTACCCCCCAGGAGCAAAGTTTTACAGAGAGAACAGAAATCTGCAATCTGCTTAACCAGGCAGATGGAATCTCACTGAATTTCACCCGTTTCAGCAGGCAGTAAAGCAGATGGGGTTAAGAGGCTTATCCCAACGTGTCATTTCTGTAACAGAGAGCATGGGATCTGATGTCCACCTACAAATGGACCTGCAGTGGTTCTGCTGTAGGTACCAGGGGCTCTACAATTCTCCCACAGTGCCCAAAAACTCCCCAACCACAGTTCACAGGGCACCTCTTCCCATTTCACTCTGAGGAGCTGTGAACAATCTGAGAAAATGACTCCAAATTATACTGGAGTCTCCTGCTTTCATTCCTTGACTCCAGCCCTGGCTAAGGAGGTGGCACCATCCACTGCCAGCCCTGCAGGCACTCTCTGGGCTTTTCAGATCTGATATTTGACCCAAGGACACTTGAGTCAGAGTTGCATCCTTGTTTTTTTTTCCACTGATGTCCTGGCCTTCAGGGTTTGGGACCATGTCAGCAAGAGAGCAGCTCTGGTTTGAGCTGGTCCATATTTCAACTACATTACAAGGCTATAATTTCCCTTCCCCAGGGTTTTGCACATACAAAGTCTGGCTGTCACACCTGAGTCCTACAATCCCATTTTGAAAATAAACTTTGGGGAGAGGGAAGGATGGAGAAGACAGCAAAATGCTTCAGGAGAACATCAGGACTCCATCCCTTAGGGCTGCTCCCTCCCTGCACAGCTCCATCCCTGCTCATTGCCTTTCTTTCCACCTCTCTCTACACAGATTCCCTACTTGGGGTTTTGTTCCTGTGAAGAACTGGGAGATACAGGAGTTTGGCAGCTTACAGACCCTCCCATCCTCCCCCTCACACACGGACCAACTGGAGGCTTTAACTGGAGAGAAACCTTACTACAGGAATAGGCAAAGCTCCATGAGGAAGGAAAACCCCCATGGCCTTTTGAAGCGTTGGAGAATGTCTCTGCTTTCTTGTGTTTATTGACAGTGGAAAAATAATCATCAGATGTTCAGTGGATCACATAAACAGCTGTTCTAGCATCTCTCTCACATGGCCACAGTCATGCAAAAAAAAAAAAAAAAAAAAAATCTCACATACAAGTAGGCAAATATGAAAGGGAGTGATTTGAGGGGAAAAAAAAAAAAAAAGACTAAAATTCTGATTGAAGGTCCTGCTCAGTCAGGGGCCAGGGTGTATTTTCCCATGTTGAATGGAGCTCACACCAGTAGCTTTCACTGCCTTCTGCACCATGTTAGAAACAACAAGCACTGTGTAAAAGTCAAGCATTTGGGATACTGGATATTTTGTTTTTTTTTTTTTACTACTACTTTTGCAAAGCATTTGCAGGCTTGTTCAGGACCCTGTGTTAATACCCTGCTCAGACACAACCCCCAGGTTCTCAGCACCTCCTGTAAAGTGTATCACCCCCAGCTGGAAAGGAAAATCCAGCAGCATCAGAGAATTCCTCTGATTATTAAGCACTGTGGTAGGAGCTGTGCTGGACATAACCATGGGTGCAAAGACTGATTGACCCTGATCCATACCAGAAGAAAATTCTGAATTTCACCTCAGTTACAAACAAAAACCAGCACCATTGTGGAAATGTAATAAACCTTTTTCAACCAAACTGAAAGGATTTTAAAAGTTAGAGGGGTTTTTTTTTTCCCTTTAATTGAAATCTACCCTCATGCACAAACCCAACCTAAAGCATTTGTGCCATTTAAAGAGGACCCTAAAAAAGAATTTTCCCTTTTATAAAGAGACTTTGTGCTGGTTATTTACACAGTGGTGGCTTTCTGGCTCTTGAGAACTTTTCTGAGAGCCCTGGTGAGATTCTGCAGTATGCAGCTTTCTCCAGGAAGTAAGGATGACATCAAAAAGCTGCTGAAATTCAGCTTGCTTTGCTTCCTTTCCCCTAATTCCTAAGTGCCATCTGTCACAAAGATAAAGCAGAGCTGAAAAAACATTACACTTTAATTTAGGAACAGCATGCTTTGCCCTATTAAGATGCTATTTATCTGCTGGGGAAAAGGATTTTGTTTTGGGGAGAAAGGTTTCCATCTGTAGCTAAAAATCTTTGAAACCACAAGAAGGGTCCTCTTAGTGCAAGAGCCTTCAAAATCCCAATACCAGCTGCTGCATAGGAAAATGTAAAATCCACTGCAGTTCATAGTATAAACTGGCTTCAGGGCAGGTTTATTTTCTATTAGGATTATCTTGAGTCATCAGCCTCGTGTGAAAGCTTTCCTGCAGACATTTGTACAGGGTCACTTTGAGAAGGTGCTTAAAAATGTGCTTAAATGAAAGGAAAGAGTTTTAGGCATAGTTCTTTCCTTGGTTTGGGCTATAAATCTGAGTATTCCCATGAACACCATCAAAGGCAAGTTCAGAAGTAGCAGGAAAGAAATTCTGGCATCCTTGGTACCCCTCTCTTGCCAGCTTTCCCCCTGCAGAAAGAGTTAAGTGTCCTCATTTAAGATGTTTGTCTGGCACAAAAGTTTATGCTGCTCAACTTCCACAAAGGCTTCTTTTTTCCAAGCAAGATCAAAGTTTGGGTTGTGTTTGGTTTATCCTTTCAGCAGGCCTGGTCTCACCTTCAGTAGGATGGGACCGAGCTGCACTCTCAGCAGTCAGAACAATTAAAGCTGATGAACTGCAATCCCTCCTTCCTAAACGAAGCAAAAAATTCAGCAATCACACAGTAACAAAAAGAGGAAGAGGTTGGGGGCTCGGATTTGTCTCTGCATTTTTTTTTTTTGAGCTTGCCTGGGAGAAGAAGCAGATTTGGGAGAGACATCAAGGCAGCAGCAGGGAGCTCATCCTGTGCAATCTGCAGGTTCTCCCCATCCATAACAATTGGCCATGATTTATACATTGCTGGCTCTGTGCCACACAGTGGGTCATTTATAAGTGCATTATTATACCAGGGATGTCTACTGCAAAGTCAGGGAGATAATTTATGAAATGACAGCAGAAACTGCTCCTCTGCAGCTCTACTGCTGGCACTTTAGTTTTTAACTGTAATTTAAACTATTTTTGGCTGTGTACAGACATTCTGAAGAGCTTTTTTTTTTTTTGGCTTGTTTTCTGTCATGCTTACTCACTGCAAAGAGTTTCAAGAGATGACAATCACAGGAAAAGTGTTACTGATGTATCTGTAATTCTCTGGATGAGTTTTTGTTTCACACTGTGGACCTGCAAGAGGGGATTTGAGGCATCAAATATTGTCCCTGCAAAACAGTGGCAGATGCTCAGGTCCTCCTGCAGTTAAGTGACAAGGAGTTTATTTAGACAGAAGCATGAAAGAGAGAGGAAACAAAACCTGAATGCACAACTTGAGTATTGTACAAGCTGATCTTTGCTTTTAGTAAGTAATATAGAAAAGAGCACTCTGTTTGAGAAGGTAGGTGTTAAAATACTCTCTCCTTAAAAAAACATAAATATATATTTTTGGATGTTTGGAAAGTATTTTGACAATTGTAGTCTTATCTCAAATTAGATTTTTTTTTCAGGTGTCAAGAATCTCAAAAAAAAAACAACTTACTCTAGCATTTTGATTTCTCATAGTGGTTTGTGTTAAGTAGTCTTATGTCCATAAGGGTCAGTGGGGGTATAAAAAAAAAAGATATTCCTTTGAAACTTTTAATTGAAATGTTGAGAATACAAAACAATTGCTGCTTCACTTTCACTCCATTGCTGCTCACTCTTGTGTATTGAATGTCACTTCAGTGTCTTGTCCCAGAACATCAGACTTGGTCTGTTTAAAAGTGTGTGAGTCTTTTCCTTGCCTTCACTGTGAGCTGCATCAGATCCCAACAGCTTAATTAGGATATAGGAGGCAAACAGCATTTCCTAGATTTTTCCCTTTCTTCCCAATTAAAGAAAAAAAAGCTGGAAATCTGCTAAAGATAAGCTCTTAGTCCAGAATTTTAATAAACTGCAACTCAAGGGCTGGGCTAGAAAAACACAAGACTCGAAGTGCAGAACCCAAATGTAGCAGAGCAGCAGCTGACAGGATGGCACCCAGCACCAAAAGGTCCAAACCTGGGTGTGTTAAAAAGTTCAGGTTTGATCAAGAGTTGTCTTGATCACTGAACTTCACCTCTCCCTCCAAGGAAGCAGGTGGGAGGGTGTCCCAAAACTTCCCAGTGTAATGCAGGGGCTGAAGTTTCCTGCATTACCCTGACTTTTAGTGCAGTGGCAGCTCCAGCCAAATGCTGAAATCCTCTGAGCACAGAGCCAGGTCCCCAGTGGATGCAAACTGACCCTGTGTGCTCAAATCAGAGCTTTGTTTGTGTGTGCAAACTGAGGATCCAGGCCATAAGTTCAGGAAAAAAAAAAAAAAAACCTTACAAAACATTTCCCTTTATCACTCAGTCTGAACAGTTTCAGGATGAAGGCAGCTGACTCTAGGAGCCTGCTTCTCTCCTTTGGTGTTCTTGTGTCAGCGTGATAAAAGTGATAATTTACATCACCAAGGAAGTGGTTGGGTTGGGTTGTTTGTTTTTAATAAGGATTCTGCAGGAATTCTTATTAAAGAATAATTTTTAATAAAAATTCTGCAGGAATTCTTATTAAAGAATAATTTTTAATAAGAATTCTGCAGGAATTCTTATTAAAGAATAATTTTTAATAAAAATTCTGCAGGAATTCTTATTAAAGAATAATTTTTAATAAAGAATTCTGCAGGAATAAGAATTCTGCAGCAACAGGGGCAGCAATTCTGCAAAGCAGAATGGGATGCTAGAGTGGGTTTTCTTCTGTATGGGCAGCCCTGAGCTCCCCAGGCCACAAGCTGACAGGGACATGGGTATTGTCACCTTTGTGCCCTAAATGCAGCTCTTGGAGAAAAAGGAAGAATGGGCTTGGGAAAAAGGAGGAGCACTGGGACAGCCTCAGCATCTCTGCTCAGCTCATGGGGTGAAAGGGGTTGCAGACCTTCCCTTGGGTGCTCACAAAGGTCTGATCCAGAGCCCAGGGAAACAAAGATGCTCTCCTGATTCCCTCCAGACTTGGGATGAAGCCATGCAAAGCCTGGACCTACCCCAGGCTGCTCCCCACCTTTGTTCTGATGAAAAATTGGGAGGCCTGATGGCTGGGGATGGGCTGAGCCCTTCCAGTCCTGAAGGAAGAAATGCATTGAGAAGTAGGGTGAGATTCAGTCTCTGATTATATTGATGTTCATTTCAAAGAGAGGGACATGAGATTGTTGAGTTAGGCTGTAGTCAGCTAAATATCATTTAAACCCAGAGCTGGAAATCAGTTTGCAATGCTTCACAGCTTAAAATGCATCAAAATTCCAGGTGAAAACTATTGCTTAGAAAGGAAGCCTTAATAGATTTGCTTCGTGATTTGTTTTGGGTTTTTTTTTTTTAAAAAAAAAAAAAAGAGCATAAGCATAGAGGAAATCATTTGAAATTTCAAAATACACGTGAAATAATGGTGGTAGCAGACATGCTTCAAACAGTGAATGAACAACAACAACAAAAGCCCTAATTAAGCAGTCAGTGTGAGGGTTGCATACACTCTAAATCACTACTTACTTCTCACCACTTCCTCAAATCCTTATTCCCTGGGGAATGAATATTCATGAACTCTACATGCTGCATAACAGAAAATACACAGCCAGTTCCTTCCTATTAAAATGTATTTTCTGAAGTTTCTCTGTGGACATGTCTTAAAACTTGATGTTATCAATGGATATTTTTTTTTCCTCATTTTAAACACGTTGTATCATTCTGTTTATTGTTTTTTTAGTGTGAGCAGATTGTATTTATTTGAGAAAAATGTTTGCTGTTTAAAAAAGAAAACAATAACTGTATTGCCAAAAATAGCTGTAATTACCTGTGACATCTGTATTTTTTTATTTTGGGGGGGTTGGTTGTTTAAAAATCTCAGTCTCAAGTGCTAACAACTGTTAAAACAACCACTGCATTTTAATTTGCTGAGCACATTAAATGGATTTCTCAGAAGTCAAACAAACAAAAAAAAAAAGTCTTGCAGGTGATTTAATAAAGATACCATGCACCCACATCTTGCCATTCCTATTTAAAGACTCCTCTCAGGTGCATAGGACTCAGCTGGAGTGAATTTTAGGGCACAGACCTTTCATGAAATGCCCTTTTAGGGGCACACATTGCAGGGATGCAGCTGGGTAAAGTTTGCAGTGGCTCCTCCAAGATGTAGGTAGGAAAAAAAAAATAAATCTGGCTGAAGAACAGAGACCTTGGGACCTTGAAATAAAAAGGGAATCAGGGTTGTGCTCGGTTTGGGTTTCAATGCTGCCCTCACCCCAAGCACCAAGGAGAAAAAGGGGAATGTGAGCCCTGTTTTCCTTTTTTTCCCCTTCACTGCAGGTGAAATTCATTTGTTTGACACCAGATGGCACAAACCCCTCTCAACTCGGGATTTCTCTCTGCTGAGCAGGGATGGAGTTTTGCCTCAGCCCTCCACTGCTTGATATTTGGGTTTTTCCCCCCCCCCCAGTTATTTTACTCTCAGGTTTACAGGGTGGAATTGAAGCACAACTTTTAAACCAAAGCAATGCTGACCTCTACAGCACACATCTGCCTTCCTGAGCTGGATTTTTCAATCCAGCAGTAGTTTCATCAGCCAAGTTTTATCCTTTCAAACCAGCTACCATATTAAACTTTATGCCCTACAGCTCTGCTTTCCAGTAAAACTGATTATGGTGCAATGAACATAAACACAGCTTTTATCAAATATACACTAACACTGACACAAATCCATACACCTGAAAGCTTGATGAAAAAGGGTTATAATAACTTAGAAATTAAATGCACAATGGATTCATAATTAGACCATTTTGTCCGTGTTACAAATGCACAGCCTTTAAACCATTTTTCTTCTCTTATTGAAGTCAGCTCATTTTGGCAATATTAGTAATTTACTCTTAAACGTTGCCTGAGGAGGATCTGCCAAAGCCTTTTTAGAAGGCTACAACAGGCTTGGCTAAATCTTGTGGTGTTACTGGAACATCACAGAGCCAGGAGACACAAAAATCCTTTCTGTGCCCCAGACTGCTCCTCCAATAACCAGACCTGTGAGGGGACATGGGAAACCCAAATTCTGCCTCTGGGTCCTCTGGGACCTCCCTGGTGCAGTCATCCCTCCCCCCTGTGCTTCAGTGCTCAGCAAACCTTCCCCAACCACCTCACCCCATCCTCTTTTATTCCCCAGAGAGCCACAAACCCCACACAGCAATCACCTTCCCCTCATTATTTCTTTTGCCAGGACGCAGGCAGAGCACAGCAAACCCCCCACATCACACAGCAGGACAAGGTACAGAACTTTTCCCAGGGGTTTCAACCTCACAGCTGGGATTTCAACCTCACAGCTGGGATTTCAACCTCACAGCTGGGATTTCAACCTCACAGCTGGGATTTCAACCTCACAGCTGGGATTTCAAGCCACTTTGCAGCATCCTGCACTGAAGCAGGGTCCCCCAAACCAGCTCCTGGGTGCCTCCCCACCCTGGGGAGTTAAACCCTGCAGGACCCAGGCAGCAGTCACCCCAAACCCGTGGTTCTCTGAACCTTTTTCCTGCTTTCCCCCTCTGTACACCTCTCCCCCACTTTCCTGAGCAAGGCAGAGGTGGAGGAGGTGCAAGGGGAAGTGTCCCCAGGTCTGTCACCCACCAGTTTCACTTTAGAGACCCGTGAGGTCACAGATTTCTCAGCAGTCACCAACACAGAGGAAACAGGGGGCAGGGAGGAGAAGAGAGTGGAACAGCAGAGAAAAGGAAAGGAGGCAGAGCCCCCAGCAGTGATGAAGTCATGGTAAATCTGCTTCCCCCCTGCTGAAAAGGGACCTCTCCTGCACAGCAGCCCCAGCAGAGAGAGGAACCAAGCACCCCAAGCACCCACCCTGCAGCATGACCCTCCCCAGGATGCTACACATCACAGCTCTGGTCCTGATGCAAGGTAAGGGATACACCATGTCTTATCATGATCCCCCCTCCCCACTTTGCAACCAGGTTAGCCTGGAAAACTTGATTTCCAGAGCCAAGCAGCTTTGTTGTTGTTTTCTTGTTGACAACGCTGTGTTGTCACTCTGGTGCTGAATTCCAGCTGACTCCTAAACCCAGCACTGATGAGACCAATTCACCTCCTAACAACATGGGGAAGCAATAGGACATCAGAACTCTCCCTGAAATTTGGACAAGGGATCAGTGCTTACTTTCCATGGCTGGATAGCTGTGTATGCCTTGGTTCATGCATTGTGTAAAAAGTGGCTGAGAGAAACCAGAGAAATTTAGAAAGCATTTGCAAGAAGGACTTTGAGAATGAGGAGCACTTGAAATGCTCAGTCTCATAGAATCCTAGAACTGGCTGGGTTGGAAGGGACCTCAGAGCTCACCAAGTCCAACCCTTGATCCACTCCCCCCGTGGTTCCCAGCCCATGGCACTGAGTGCCACATCCAGGCTCTTTTGAAATATCTCCAGGGATGGAGAATCCACCCCTTCCCTGGGCAGCCCATTCCAATGCCTGATCACCCTCTCCAGAAAGAAATTCTTTCTAATGTCCAACCTAAACCTCCCCTGGCACAACTTGAGACCTCTTGTGCCCTCTTGTCTTGCTGAGAGTTGCCTGGGAAAAGAGCCCAACCTCCCCCTGGCTCCAACCTCCTTTCAGGGAGTTGGAGAGAGTGATGAGGTCTCCCCTGAGCCTCCTCTTCTCCAGCCTCAACACCCCCAGCTCCCTCAGCCCTTCCTCACAGGACTTGTGCTGGATCCCTTCACAGCCTCCTTGCTCTTCTCTGGACCTGCTCCAGCACCTCAAGCTCCTTCCTGAGCTGAGAGGCCCAGAACTGGACACAGGACTCAAGCTGTGGCCTCACCTTACTCCTACCAGAGGACAGAGCTTATATCTGCTTTACTCTGCCTTGCACAGGAGACTGCAAGAGATTTAAGGAAGGAAAGCAGCAAGACAGCTCTGGAAAGCTCAGGATTCTTGCAGGTTTCACTCAGGAACTTTGGAGGGGGAATGCAGGAACAAGCCTGGTGCTGGCGAAGAGTCCCTTTCCCTTCTTAACAAACACTGGAGCAGAAAGCACAACAAAGTCTCAGCAATAGCATCTTTAACCTCCCCCATGCAGAGGGATTGCTAAGAGAGGCCACATCAAATCTCAGTGGCTGAACAAAGCATTCTCTAATACATTTTATTACCACTGATTATCTTTAACAGAAGCCAGGCCTTAAGGAGCTGGCAGTTATAATCTCCTGAACTCGTGCTTGCAGAACCCTTTAAGATTTGCTCTAAATCAGGAACTTCCACTGCAGTACAACCCCCCTGCCCTTAACAGTGCCAGAAACCCCAGCATGATGAATTTGTACTTGCTGACACTTGCTGGCTGCTCTTGGTCATGAGAATTAATTCAGGCTCCTGCTCACAGCTCAAAAATAACTCATTAAACAGGGTGTCCCTGGAGGCTGCAATTTTAAAGATGCACTCAGTGCACTACTTTGAAGTTATGTCAAAACAACAAAGTTCTCTGTGTATTTTCTGGCACCTCAAATAATAGGAACAACTCTGCTCAGTGGCATCCTGCAATTTTTAGCAAGAAATTGTTGCCCTTTCTTGCCATGGAGATGGAGATATCTTGATGCCAGGCTATCTTTGCCAGGTTCCTGGTATCCACACAGTAAAAGTACCACTGCCTGCTGGAACATCTCCCACCCTCAGTGACTACTGGGATGGGCTTGAAGGTCAAAGCCATGTCAAGGAAATTTGATGTCATGGTCTGAAGCTATGACCCCTGATGGAAATTACATAGATGTTGTTTTGGAGGCTGCTTTTTTCTATTTGGAAATAAGAAAGTTGCACATTTCTCTGTGAAAATATGATCACAACTTTTCTTTTTTTTTTTTTTTTTTTTTTTTTACCCCCCCCCCTCATGTCTGGCAGGGGATTTTCCAGGAGCTGGCAGTGAAACTGTGACTCTGAAGGAAGGAGAAGACCTCAACCTCCCTTGCAGCCTCAGCAGTGGGGAGAGTTCTGCCCAGCAGTGGTTAAACCCTCATGGTTTTGCCATTTTCCTGAACACCCAGAGGGGTGAGTGTGAAAACTAAATTCAGCACTTTCCATGGGGGCTGGGGGGTCACTTAGGAGTGGGATTTCCTGGCTCCCACCCATGGCCAGGCTGAATCACCTGCTACCCAACCACTTGAGAAGTTTTTACGTTCAGCTCCTCTCTAGCAGGAAGGTGAGGAAATGGAAACAGCCCCAAGAGTGGTCTGGCATTACAGCTTTTAGCTATGAACTGTTGTTACCACCAACACCCAGAGATTAGCACAGAAAAACCCACTCTTGCCTTACAGGAGAGACAGGAGTGGATGTGCCTGAAAGCCCTGGGTGCTTTTCTGCTAATCAGGGAATTTGATGTAGTGCATCAAGAGGAAATTTTGAGAAAACAAGCAGTGATTTCTGGGGTGTGCTGACAAAGCCAAAGTTACAATTATTATGTTCCCTTCCATTCTCTCCACCCTTAACTCTGCTCCTCTTGCTCCAAATCTGACAGCTCTCCAAGATGAGAACTGCCTTGGTCTTCCCCATTTGTACAGGACCTAATCAGCAGCCCTGCTTGTTAAGGCTTTTAAGCTTTAATGATAATAATGACTGGGATTTATTTATCCAAATGACACTGGATACCCCTCTCCCATTGAAACTGCCCAGCAACTAAGGGTCCACTTCAGTTGCTCTGGGAATCCCAGCCACCAAATCTTGCCATCCACATCAAATCAGTCTATTAATATTTCCTGCAAGTATTGCCAATATCTGTAAATTAAAAGTGTCATGAGGAACTGCTGCTCCTATTTACTCAGTTTCAAGAGCAAGTGGGATGACTGTTGATTAGCAATTTTAAATTACCCATATGAACCAATAGATTAAAACAGAATTTATAAAAAAAAAAAAAAAACAAAAAACAAAACAAAACATCTCAGAGCTGAGCTGACAGCTGATCAATATGAGAAACAGAGCTATTGCAACCCATCCTGTGCTGCTTTGACATCCAGGCTTCCAAAAACCACAGCTGGCTATGGCAGGGCTTTCTCTCCCTTGTTGCAGTCACTTTGTCTGATCACACACCCAAGAATTGCAAGGAGAAAATCATCTCTCCATCATTTACATCTATTTTTGACATATTTCTATGTTCTCAGCATTTTACCCCATAACAGATAATAGGAATGAAGGAATTCTTGCTACAGGCTCTCTACAGCCCTGCCTATAGCCAGACTTTTTTTTTTTTTCTGTGCAAACACTTTGGGACTGAGACACTTTTAGTCCTAGTGAGGATTAAAAACCAAACTTGACACTGCACAAAGACATTTTCATTTTTCTTCTGAATCACCACTGTGAATCCATCACATTTTTTCTCCACTAAACCACTTCAGGAATCAGTTCCCTCCAGTCTCATTGGAGCTTAAAACATGAAAAGCTACCAAGAATCTTACAACACAGTTATTTCAAAACCTTTAATATTTAATCACTTCCATAAATTATAGTACTGTGTGATTCTCTCTAAACTCTGTGTTTTTACAAGACCTCAGCTAAAACCAATGAAAAATAAAAGAGCTTTTGAGGTCTTTTTCTCCCTCATGACTGGCACATATCCACAATTTCAGTTCAATTTAAGAGCAGAAAGTTATACTTTCTGGACTACAATTGCAGAAATAGTCCCTGTGACTTGCTAGAGATAGAAATTTATACAGCAGGGTGCAGATATCTTAGCAGATGGTCTCATGAAAATCAAGGTAGTCAGACACAGAAGCAGCAAAGTAACCAATTAATAAGCAATTAATAAAAGGTGAGTGCTGACCACAGTGTTCATTTAGTTATCATAAAATACACCCAAAGAGGGGAAGTGATTCTTTCAAGGCCAGAGAAGGCTTGGGAAACAGAGAAGGGAAAGGTCCTCAGTTCATCCATGCCCCACGTTCAGAGGTTCTATTACTTTTCTGACTGTATCTAATGTCCTCACACACCAACATTTACTTATGTTTATCCACCATCAAGACCCCAAGCTGCTATAATACCTGGGAACATAGACATAAGACTTCCCTGAAAAGAAAAGCAAGAAAAAACGTGGCATTTTCCCCACTGGGAGCTTACACAACCCCCTCTTCAGTTTTCAGCTGCCTCTGTACTACTGCAGCACCAGCTAGAAACTCATCAAGTGAATTAAAAAAAAAAAATATAATAAAGCCCTGCTCTGATTATCTCTCTTCTGTACCACTACACATTTTCTTTTCCTTGCAGCTTTAAGGGATCAGAGGTACAAACTTGTCCACTATTCAAAAGATGAATTATCCATCCAACTGTCCAACATAACAGTGCATGATGAAGGGGTGTACAAATGCTTCCACTATGGCATCCCATTCAAAAGCAAGAACAAGACTCTTGAGGTATTAGGTAAGTTCCTTCACCCACTCTGTTCCAGAGAAGCAGAACAAAGCCATCCCCTCAGCTCCATGGTTTCATGGTATTTAACATGATTCTGGGCTGAGCTCAGTCCCCCCAAATAATAGGATGTGTGCAGCCATGCATAAAACCATAACCAACTCTAAATCTTATTACTGCAGCTGCTCCTTCTTATCCACTACTGGAAGTATCCCAAAACACAGAAAGAAATATTACATTGTCTTGCTATACCCATGGATGTAAACCACAGCCCCAGGTTACCTGGCTTTTGGACAATGGGATAGAGCTCCCTGGTAAGTGCTAAAGGACCAGGGACTGACTACTAACAATTAATTAAAAAAAAAACAAATCAAAAAGAAAAACAAAACCCAAAACAATTTACTAACAAATCACCAGCCTTGTGTACATATAAAAATTTTGGAGGGTGAATCACCTTTTGCAACACATCAGCTGGGACTTCCCCTCCTCCTCCACTCATGCAGCAGTGGATTAAAACTCCACTTAAACAGAATAAAAACAAGACCTTGGTGGGACAACTTTCACAGCCCCAGTATAACCAGTTAACAAGTCCATTATCACTATTTTCATGTTGTAACCAGGGACCAGGCTTTGCTGAGCAGCTCCCACACACCCACAGCACCCTGCAACACCTTGGGGTGGACACAGACAACTCAGAGCCCCACATAGCTCCATCTAAAACTTGGGAACTCCATCAATAGCAGCTTTTAAGGCCCCTTTTTAATAATAAATACCTCTAACTGTAGCACAGGACATCAGTAGCAAAGCATAAGGAAAATACTCAGAGGTATTAATGCTCCAACAAGCTCCCAGTTGGGTTTTGCATCCTCAAGCCACACACTCAAAGCTCAACCTGAAACCTTCCTCCCACCCCCTCAAGGTGGTTTTTTAGCTAAGAGCTCTAGAATACAACAGAGAAGTGTGCTGGGCTGAATAAAGATAGAAAAAAAAAGGTAGGAAAGAAAAAGAAAAGAAAAAAAAGTCTTGATTTCTTTTTTTCCTTTTTTTTTTTCTTAGCCTTCCTCTAAAAAGGGAGTTTTCCTTAAACTTCAAACACCCTCCTGGCGGGCTGGCTGAGATATACAACACCCAGCTTGGGCACTGAGCACATGAACCCCATCCTCATTTTCCCCATTTCACAAAAAAAAAAAAAAAAAAAAAAAAAAAACAACGAGACTTACCTCGATCACCTCCTCCTCTCGGTACCAAAGCCCCAGGGCGAGCGCTTCCCCTCCTGCCCCAGGGCTCCTATTCCCGGACGGCACCGGGACCGGGTCAGGAGTTCTGGTGCATTCAGCCCACTCCTACCAAATATAACTTCAAATATTTCAAAAGAAAAGTAGCTTCCTTAATTCACCCTTTCTCCAACTTTCCTCCTTTCTGGAGGTGCCTCTGGATAAACGCTGCTCCCTCCCCCTTTTCCCAGCTTTATTCACTTACTGCAAATATTGATACTAATTAGAACCAGCCAGCACAGCTTCATTAGTGGCAGAACCTGAGTTCCACTTGGAACCAGCTGTGATTACTGAGCTGTTGCAAAAATCATAACAAAACCACTTGGAAATCCATGGGGTCATGGTAAAAAAAAAAAAAAAAAAAAAAAAAAAAAAAGGGTTGAGAAATACTGCTCTGTGTGATACAGCAAGTTAGCTGTAAAAGCTGATTTGAAAACAAGGAATTTTTTAATGAAATAAGGGTGTTACCAAAAGAAAACATCAGTTTCTTTCCAGACAACCTCTGCATTACAGGCAGGAGATATTATTTTGCCACCATGGACATTGAAGGTAACACCTTTGTGTCACATGAAATACATCTCTGTTTATTTTTTTCATGTCATATAAATGAGTAAAAGTCAGTATTACCCAGATAACTAGGAACTGCATCAGACAACTTACATGATGACTGAAGGCAAGGTCATATTATTCACAAATATTCACAAATATTTGTGTTTCATTCCCCCCCAGCTGCAAAAGGGAAGGGTGAAACCTGCTTTTTAGGGATAACAAAGGACTTGCCCAAGTTTTCATAGAGTTATAGAAACATTTATTTATTGCAAATGTAATTATTGCACATGAATGCTTACAGTATTTATCAACATGCACAAATATTGCTCAGCTTCTTAGGTGTGAGGTAACAAATCCACAGCTATTAAGACACAAATTCAGTGCCCTTGGACAGCATCAGAACTTTTCTAGGTCTCAGTAGCACAGCAAAACCTCAGCCAGGTCCTTGCCCTGAGGCTCCCCATGGCTGGCACTGCCTAGCTGTGACACACAGCAAAGAAACTTCACATAACCAGCAAAGAAATTTATTACACTCAATAATGACCCAAAGTGCTGGTGCTTTCACCACATTTTGGACATTTGGGGTCTGGACATAGCAGTGCTCTGCAGGGGATTTTTCCCCATGGGAGTCACAGAACTGAGCAGAGGCTTTGGGTTGGGTGCAGGAGATGCAGAGAGGTTTGCACTGAACTGCCAAGAAGGAAAAGATGATCTTGGTGTCTTTGGGCTCCCATTTACACAGTAAATTGTACAAAACTTGTGCAGAGTAAATTGTACACGACTTGTGCACAGAAATGAGGTGCTGCTGGAGCACAGCGATGCAGATTGGGCCTGGAAGGGTTTTCATTAAATTGCTCTTGGCTAGAAGGCACTTAAATGTTTTCTTCCACGGATAGGTGACACTAAGCACAAGCTAGAAGCTGATGGGAAGAAATGGACCACAACCAGCACACTGACAGTCCTGGCCTATGGGCCCAACTCCACAGCCAGCTGCATCATCCAGCACCAAGCACTGGGAGCAGAGAAGCTGATATCATCTTATCGGTTTGAGGACCTCCCTAGGATGGGTACTGAGGGCTCCTTTGGCAAAGACTCTCCCATTTTACTACTCTGGAGTGGTGAAAGTTACACAGATACACAGACAAAGCTAAAGCCCATAGTCTACTTCCCATGTGTGGAGTCTTTTTAAAGGAGAGGGCTACCTGGGGCAAGAGAACTCCAAACGAAGGTTCTGAGGCTCCTTTCTGCTTCCTTAAAATTCATTAACCACTGAGACACAGCAGGCAGATCAGTTCCCTGATGCTGTGGCTAAAATTCAGCTGATGTCTGTCCTAAACATTTCAAGATAACTCAGAGTTTATGTTCTCAAAAATCTGTGAGCTTCCCATGTCTTCTGCATACGGGGCACATCCACCTGGCAAGCTAGCAGGGTGTGAATACTGTCAATTAACACAGAAAATGCTTGTCTAATAATTCTCAGAGTAAGTTTGCCCTCCACCTGTTTACTCACCTTTAGGATTAATGTAATTATTCTCACCTTTAGATTGCCTGATTCAGCAAATGCTCATGAAATGCTCTGACAGTGGTTTTGGCTTTTTTTTTTTTCAGTGACAAAGCCAAATCCTTCACCGACTGCTCTAGAGGTGGATACACAGGTCTCTGGGAACAAGCAACCTCCAGGTAGGCTTCTTTTTAATGAATGCCCAGGTCAGATGAACCCAGGATCTGTCCCCAGGTGCCATCAGCACCGAGGCACATTTTGCACACACAACCTCCAGAACCCCTTTGGTTTCTCCTCAGTGCCCCCAGCAGTGTCAGAGCTGAGCAGCAGCACAGCCCCCACTCCCAGTTTCCCCCCACAGACTGGTAAGGCTTTCACTTCAGTTTTTAACTCATTCTGCATAAAATATATTCAGAGGACAGGGAAACTGAGGGGGGGACTGTAAGGGTAAGCACTGATCAGACAGAGCATCCGAGCAGCCTGGGGCATCCAGGGCAGGTTAAATTTTCATCAGGTTTCATCAGTTCAGTGGAGAAGTGTGTCTTCTGATTTTTGTCTTGTGTTTTGGGGGGGTTCCTTTAGAATCTGAACACCCAGTTGTCCCTTCTGCACTACCAGAGGACTCAGTAGTTGCCAGCTCAGCATCGACACCAACCCATCAAAATTTCCAACCAGATGTCACAGCTACTTGTAAGTTTGGTTTTAAGGTGCAGGAATTTACCAAACCAGGAAAGAAATGCTGCTGAGAGCAGTGTTATTTCCCACATGACAAGAAAGTGTGGAGAATCAAGCACAGCACTGCTTGGTGGTGCAGCCAGACCTCAGTTTTACAGCCATGAACACTGCCAAAGTCTCTCTCCTTGGATGCAGAAGCACTTGGGAGGATCCCAGGCTGGGATTTCTCTGGCCAGTTGCTCTAGGTGGCACTGTACAACAAGGATTCTGTGCACAGAGCAGGCTGCAAGCTGCGGATTTGAGGCTGAGGAGTTTTCCCAGATTTTCCACTGCTCAAATCCCTTGGCTAAAACCCCCATAATTGGGCAAAGGGGCCTTGGACTTCAAAGCTGCTGGGAAAATACAGATTTCTTAAGCATCCCTTGGCCCTTCAGAGAAATATTGTTCTCTTTTCCACTCCTCCAGGGACTCAAACAGCATCCAGAGGCAATGACACAGAGGAACTCTCCAGGACAGAAGCTCCATTACCAAAGGAAAATATAACTGTGATTTCCATCATCACCTGTGGTATGAACTCATGAGTACCCTTCAGCTTCCAAACATGCTGTGAGCTTTCTTACACCAAGGTGGTTCTCTCTGACCACATAAGGTTAATTACATCTCTAGTGCTTGAGGAGAAACCACAGAAACCATTTTTGGCATGAAGAACAAAAGCTAAATTGTACAGTTTGTTAGGCCAGGTTATGAGTCTACCCATTTCAGTAAATTTTTTCTTTTTCACACAAGCAGAAAAAACTTCACCTCATGTCTTAATGTGAAGTCCAATAAGGTGATTTCTGTACTCCCACCATGTTTGTCTGGCCTGGTCCAGGATATATATTTCTTTTCTTAGTTAGCAGAGACTCACAAGAAGCTAATTAACAACACAGACATACACCTGCCTCTTTTGCAGACCAAGATCTGAAATCTGAAGGCACCAAAAAGAAGAATAATTTCCTGCTGCCAAGCTTGGTGGCTGCTCTGCTTTTTGTGCTGCTCATCATTGTCTTGCTGTTCATGAGGAAGCTGAAAAAAGCTCATGGAGTGTGGAAGAGAGGTGGGTGCTGGCTCTGTCAGAGCAACTGCTGACACTGCTTTATTCAGATATTCAGAGGGCTGGAGAGCTGAGGAGTCTGGTAAGTGGAGAGAAGACACAGCTCCTCCAGCCCTTCACTTGAATTTCCTTCTCCCATAGACAGGAGCTGGGATTTGTTGCAAAAATCTATTGAGGCATCCCTGTTCCTTGTAACTCATGGCCTTGGGCCACCCTTCAGCTGACACCAGGTGCCACAAAAGACAATGAAATTGTTGTCCTAAGCCTTTCTTTGAGGTGGTCAAGATGACTGAACCTTCATTTTATGTGTAGCCTCTCAGCATTCTTATGCTCGAGCCAGAGAGTGAGGAAGAGTCACGGGAAGATCTTAACTACGTTTGTTTTCTGCACAGAAAATGATGTTTCAGAGCAAACACTGGAGAGTTATAAATCCAAACCTAATGAAGACAGTCTGGACCACGAGAAGAATGAACAAGGTAAAAAACATTTAGCCAACATAAATGGATTCCTGTTAGAGCATTGCACGTGGCAAGAATAAGGGACCTTGGACAAAACCTTTGTTTATTGCAGTAACTAAGCCACATGAAAAGAGAAAATAGGGGCTTGTAATTACTGTTAAACTATTTACAAAACTTTCCTTCTTCAATTATTTTCATATACAAAGTATTTAAATCAGCTCTAGAACTAATACTAATGCTGTGTAATGTTAGATCACATCATGCTTCTTAGTACTTGCTGTGATGGATGCCCTAACAATTTCTGGGAATGTGTGTAATCCTCTTTTTCTATAACACTAATTAATATGTATTGCAAGCAGGCACAGCTCTCTCCATTTAGCAAATCAGCAATAAATGTGTATTTATCTTCCAGTTGTCAGCCAGAAGCCCAACATGCAATATGTAACAGAAGGCTACGTGGAAACAACACCAAGGAATCCAAGAGGCAAAAACACTGCAGCAAGTGAGAAAGTGTTTGGATGTGGAAAGGAAACAGATGTGTAGCAATGGCAAATGTGTACAAGGGGCAGAAACCCCACTGTTTCCTGACTTTTATATTACAGTGTTCAGGTATCTCTATGATTCCAAAGAGCAGAAGCACAAACTGCTACCCCCAGTCCAAAAACCAGCTGGGAGTGCTTTTCCTAAAACTGTGGGACAGGTAAATGGGACCAGTGCTCCTAGGAATCTATTAGCAATGAACACACTGAATTATCTGTAACCCTCTGAGGATGTAATGCACCACTGCCAGAAACTCATCCACCCCATCTCGTGTCCTCTCAGCAATTAGCAAGGGAAAATGCAATTAACACTGTGGACTGCAAGATATTAAGATATTCATGGAATGCTGCAGCCACCTCTGCAAGCATGGGACTGAGCAGGAAACCCTGGAAGCTGCAAAACCAAGTGGGACTGGGACTGTCTGATTCCCACCCCAAACCTGGACATCCAGATGTATTCAAACAAGGAGGAAAGCATCGTGATGTCCAAAGTGTTAAAAAAAAAAAATAAAAAAGAGGTTGTTCCCCCTTGCCAGGACTCAGTTTCTCATCTGGGCAGTACCAGCATCTCCTCTGTGCTGTACAAGTCTGGGTCAGCACCAGTCTGCAAGAGGCACAGAAACCAAGATTTTGGGTGCTGTAATTACAGTCTCCTAAAGCTTCCAGGGGTGTTACTGAGAATATGGAAGTCTTCACACAGGGGGTTGTTGGCAGGTGTGAAGAGGATGCATGGTACACATGGAACTCCCCAAATCCTCTCCTAGGTGAGCTAGGAGAATCACCAAGACTTTAAATGCACAGAGCCCCACCAGGACCCTTTCCTGCTGCAGAAAAATGGAATTGGACCCCTAAAATAAAGGAAATTCACATTACAAAGGAAAGCTCTATGCTTCTTTTCCTCACTATTATTATTATTTCTCACCAGGAGAAAGAAAAACCGCTGGGAAGTGGCCTGGAATTCCGAATGAAACCAACGAGAGGGGGAGCCACAGAGAGGAGGGGGTCACAATGTCGTAGCCAGGCGGGAAGGGGCCTCACCCCGCACCCCTATCCCTGCCCGGGCGCTACCACCCTCTCCGCAGGGGGGGTTTGGGTGTGCGGGACGCGCTCCCCCCGCACCCCGCCCGTGGTAGGGGCTGCGCGTCCTCCGCAACCATAGCAACCGGAGAGCCGCGATCCGGGAGCACCGGGTGAGGGGGCCGGGCCGGGGTTGTGGGGGCTGAAGGGGACAGAAATGGCTTCTAAAAGGGCTGTAGGCTCTTCTCAGGGGGCTGGGGACCGAGGTCCAAGGCGGGGAGGGGTGACAGGCAAGGCCAGAGGCAAAACTCCGTGCCCGGCTTTCCCCTCGGCTGTAGTGGAGCAATGGATACAGGCATCCAGGCAGGTGTAGTTTTCCTCCCGGAGGGTAAAACTGTGCGGGACAAGCAGTGCTTAAGCTTGAAAAATTAAAGAGAGGGTTGTTTTGCACTTCCATAACTTCACAGGGGCCCTGAGGCTGAAGGGAAACTCACTCGGTGCCTTTAAATGGCTTCTTCACACCCGGTGCCCTGGCCCTGGCTCCTGAATCCTCCTTCTCACAACACTGCTTCTTTCTGTCCTCCCAGACACTTCATCTTGTCAGTAGCTGGCTGGGCAATCGACTTAGGAACATCTGAATGCAATCAAATGAAAAGACACTCCAATTTAGCAAGTGTTCCCAGTTCCTCTCACTGGGGTTTCTCTGTCACTCCCTTTCTTGCTGGTAACTTCCTTGTCAGCATGGCATGAAGCTGAATAAGGAAAACAGAGGATTTCTTTTCTCTTTTAACAGATAAAGTTGTTTGTTGTGTTGGTTTGGTTTTGGGTTTTTTTTTTTTTTTTTTTTGGTTTTGGTTTGTGTTTTGTTTTTTTTTTTTAGCTTTTCTTTTTCACAAGCTCTTTATACATCATTAGCTTTGTTAGCCGTAATATTTAATATAATATAATAACTAAAGTTAGGTTTCATTCTACTCACTCATGCCATTGCTGTACAGGGACCTTGATATGGATTGCTCAAAGGAAAATCAACCTACCTGATGAGAGCAAAGAATTGTTTTAATTATAGGCCAAATTCTGAGCCCAAGCCAGTGATCCTGCCCACAAATCCAGCTTTTAGCAAATATAACCAGTATTATAGAACCAACACCCTTTTCATGTTTGCTTTCATGTTTTCCACATGCAGGACTGGTGTATACTGCCAGTGCAATACAGGATGAACCCTTCATATAGAAAGTATATCTTAGTTTCTTCTCCACACACTTACAACATGAGTAAATACCATCTGCCCCCAGCTGTACTCATGCAGCCCGATTTCCACCCTGCTACCTGGAAAAAAACATCTGTAAGGAGAGGGGGTTTTGCCCGAGGTCTGCAAGAGTCTGTTTCTGAAAGCTTTGTTGAGGAGGGATGGTACCAGTCAGAGCTCCAGCAGTGGATTTATGAAAATGAAATACTGCTAGGACTGTTTTCTGATGAGACAGAGAGTGACAGCTTAGAAGACGACAGCTTGGAGGTGATGAGTTTAGAAGAGGATGAAGGAGCTGAGTATGACACACATGGAACACAAAAGGATGATGGTACCAGAAGGTAAGGCACAGGATTTTAGTAAATTAGTAGAATAATTGTGACCTCCTCACATGGACCAGGCACAACAGTACCCACACATCCTCTTTTCATTCCTTACAAAAAAGACCCGTGCTGAGTAAATAAGGCCAATTCCTGTCAGAAAACTTGCAGGCAAAAATGGGTGTGTTGAATAAATGCAGTTTGCCCTCAGAGCTGTATAAATCTAAAGTTTCCAGGGTTACCATTACCTTTAAACATTCTTTAGAAAGCATTAACTTGGTACATAAAATACAATTTAATTTGCTGTCGTATGGAGAAAAGATTTAACACTGTATAAATTGGGAGTAATTCTCAAGTTTAAAGAGATTAAATTAAACCTGAAGTAATAATAATGCGCAGTTTCATTTTAATTGTCTACTTCAAATAAAATGGCAAACAAATGAAGGCTAAATGATTAATAGCATGCTTTTATTCACCTCCTCGACAGGCAAAATGGCCAGTTATTGAATATTTTATTGTGAGCTGAAATGATGTTAATTGTACTAGAATCATGCTCTAATTTTTCGTAATTTTTTTTCCCCCAATACCACGCTGAATGTGAGGCTCTTCATTAAATGGAAATTTGATTTTATTTTGTTTGAACTTAGCCTAGCAAGTACTCCAACACAGTCCATTAACCCGAGCAAATATCACAGCATATACATCCAAACCCCCCTCTCTACATCCATTACTAACCTCGGAATTTGAAGAGGAAACACTGCATCTGTTGTCTGCACACAACAGTTTTGTTGATGAGTACAGAGTCCATCTAACCTTTACATCAAGTTGGGGGGAGGAATAAAAGGTGCACTTTTTCTCTGCAGATGATTAGAGATGAAGGAGCTCTTCACACTCATTTTCTTCCCGGGGGTGACCTGGCCTGCACAATACAATTGAGCTGCTGTGCACACATTTCAGCACAATACAACTCTTCAGCATTGTAGACCCTGTTATTTGAATCATTGCAATTACATCACATATTTCTGGACTCACTTCAAAAAGATGCTAACCCATTTCTCTTTACCCCTGGTGTATGGCAACTGGGAATAATGATGGTTTCCCTGGTGGAAATCGTGTCATCTCCAGCCCGTGGGGTACCATGGCACCCATGCTTACCTGAAATGAAAGTATTGCCAGAAAAACAGATTATTTGCTTCTCAGGAGCTACTTGAAATGCAGGCACAGGCATGTAACTGATTTAGAAAGGGTGAATAAATGATTTCTGGAAATCTTAATATAATTATCGATGCCACAGTGAGGAGAGCTCAAGAGATCAGGACATTTCTTTTAATGTCTTTTAAAACCTGGGGCTGAAGAGTCACCCAGGTTTCAGTGCCTGTAAATGTCACTTTGAAAAGCTCAGTGTTGGGCAGTGTCCAAAAACTCAGGACAGGACCTGCAGGTCCAGTTGAGAAAAAAAAAAAAATCTTTAAAAGCTTTTTTCCTCCAACATTCCTTACACCTGCCACTGCCTGCACATCTCCTGAAAGTTATTTTAAATCATTTTTGGTTTTTTTTACTAAATCATCACAATGTTTCACAGGAATGAGAGGAAAGACTGAAAATGCAGACTTGCAGGCTGATTTTGCTCAGTGAATCCTACTGACATGATAGAGAGAGGTTTTACCAGGAATATCTCTTTTCTTTCACACAGCAGAGTCACTGAAGAATGAGCAGCACACACTGTGTTTTGTTGGCTACATCATTTTAAAGGAAATAACAGAAGCAGCACATTATAATAATTTTGTGCTTTAATTTATTCCAATAGTATTTATAATTTCTGTGCTAGATTTAGCTCTAAATGTTAGGCCAAGTTATCCTTCAGTGATAATGAAAATCAAAAGGTAAGAGGAGGCCTTGCCTGTATTTTTGACTAAAAACTGTTTAATAAAACTCTTCTGATCCCCACCCTACAAACAACCATATTTTATGCACTCAGATAATTCAGGGGACCTTAGTTGCAGGACATTTCCTGGCTCAGATTGCACACTGACACAATATAAAATTTATACATAGACACTTTATGCCTCTTTTTTCAATAGGAAACACCAATCTGTGGACAAGTATTTCCGTGTAAGAGAGAAACCTAACTGCAGGAACACAAAAAAAGCATCAGAATTTCCTAAGGCAGAAAAAGGATGTCAAGCTGGTGGAGGAGACACCATGGACTTTTCACAGGAATCATTTTACCTCCATGCCATTAATGGCTCTGAGAAAGAAAGGCATCAAGAGCAAGAAAAGCCACAAGAATCCTTCTCCGAGTTTGGTGCAAAGTCTCTAAGCTCTCGTGAGCCAAAAGCCATGGTGAGCAAAGAACTTCCCAAGCTACACACCAAAGAGAAGGGATCTGCAGATGGCTGTCATTTCAGAGGTGCTCCCAGTGCTTTTCCTCTTCAGACTCAAGAAGGTCGAGCACAGAGAGCAAAAAAAGACTTTGTGGAAAAAAATAAACAGACTTTAGGGTTACGTACAGAGAAGACAAATTCCTATCTTCAATTGCACAGTAAAAAACAAGAAGTTCTTCAAAAGCAGGTGGGTCTGAATCTCATTCAGCCTTTATGGGAGGTCATTTAGGGCCACACATGGAGGAATAATGAAGAAATAGGTGTAAGATTCAGTGGTCAGACAACCCTTCCCCCCTGCTTGCTTTCTCAGCCAGATCACACCTTAGCTTTGAAATCAGCCAGCAGATCCTGGTCATGGACTTGGCTTTGAAGGACCTAACTTTCTTTTTATTGCCTGCAAAATGTCAGGCAACTGGTGTTAAAGATTAAGTGGAAACATAATCACAGTTCCTAATGAACGATTATATATGAGTTTGCTGCTTTTGCTTGCTCCTCATTATGCATAATGGGAAGGTGGGAGTCCTTGAGTGGCTCCACGAGTTGCAGCATAGAAAATTCTTAAACTGGAACACTACAGAGACTTTCTGCTCCAAGTGACACCTTTTCCAAGGCTAATGAACAGTTGACACAACACTAGAGGGCATCTGCTGACTGCATTGCAGGGAATGTTAACACTGGACAAGATTTTTTTTCCAGCAGAGCTATTAAGAGTACTTGGGGTTTTTTTTTTCGGTTATAATTTGCTTGGTGGTAAAAAATAATTAGTGTAGATTGATGCTAATTAAAGCTGGGTTGATATGATTATGTTTACTGCTCGGGGAATTCTGAAAATGTTTCATATTTAAGTACTGGAGCCAGGGATCAGGACTTGGTTGTGCAGGGACTATTCAAAGTGAGGTTATAGACACAAACAACCCAAAAAATAAGTCCTGCTAAAACTAGGACTGTGTTCTAAGATTACCTTGCTGAAGTAGCCGTGCCTGTGTGTGTGTAGGTGTGGTTTTTACCTCCACACATGGATTGAGCTGCATCAGCATCACCACCTCCTGCCAGCTGTGGGGAGGGAAGCACAGGGAGGTCTCCTCTCTCTTGTTCTCAACCCAGACATCCATTGGGCCATCTCCTCCAAGCAGACAAAAGGTGGCCTGACAGGAGCATCTTCTTGACTAGATCTGGCCCCATGAGCCAGCTTTGGGCACCACACCTAGAAAAGGGCATCAAAAGTGCCAAACCACCAAGTGTGCAAAGAAGCAAAGGAGCCACTTGGCTGCTGGGGCCACCAGGGGTGTTCTGAACAGGGTTTTTTCCTAAACTGGGTTGTTTGAGCTTTGCTGCTTTTATTTATTTGCTCTGGGGTGCTATGGGAGTGAAATAGTGTGCAGGAGGCACTTTGCAATGCAGCTTTTTATCCCTGCCATAAAAAAGGATAAAACATTTGCAGCCTCATTCTTGCCAGATTTAGGGCTGTTACTCCCCTGCAGAGAGCCAGCAGGCCATACGTATCAAAACATACCATAAAAGTGTGTTGATCTGTATATTTACTAATTTCTATAGCATCTTATAAAGCATCAAGTTCTTCGCAGTGTTGCCTGATTCTTTAAGAACCCGATGATGAGTTTCTTTGAGAGAGAGAAAAAGAGAGAGAAGCAGTGGCCCAATCTAGCTCAGCTGTACTCAAGATGAGTTGCTTCCCTACCTCCAAGCCCCTTACTTCAAAGCAAGGAACATAATGTACAATTTTTTAATGGCTCTAGACCAAGGCACTCAGACTCTCTGTGCACTGCGCCTTAGCTCAGTGTAAACACCTAATCAAGATTGCCTTCGCTTCAACAATAGCAGCCAAATGCAATTCGAGAACCAGAAGCCTTTGAAGTCCTCCCTGCAAAGGCCGGTTTCCTAGTCTGGGATAATGACATGCCATGATTGCTGCCTTTGTTGTATCTTTTCAGTAGAGAAGCAATTATGGGCCTCAATTTAACAGAATAGGCATTACACAGCTTATGATGCTCAAAATGCAATTTCATTTGATCATTTTCTCAATTTGATTGGTATTAATAGAATAGTTCACCCAAAAAAAAAAAAAAAAATATATATATATATGCTGGCAGAGGTTGTGTCCTGTTCCTCTTTCAAAGAGATAATGTAGAAGTATGCTTTACCTGCCCAGTAAACTATCAGTACAGTTCCACCAAAACCATCTTACTGGCTGCAAAGCTGTGTCTATCCACACCTCAGGAAACCTGGGTGGTAAATTCTCATTTGTGAAGTTTTCCAGTCCCAACTCACACAATCTCCATCACCACACGGAGCATCAAAATCACCTCAAACCTCAGCAATAGACTCTACCCACCTCTTCCTAATGTCCTGATCCTCCACCCCCCTGTCAGGGTTTAACACTGGCCTGGCAATTAAACCGAGTACCAGACACTCTCTATTAATCTCTCTCTCCTCCCTGATAAGAAAGGAGAGAGAATAAGGGAGAGGGACTTATGGGTTGGCAACTAAACTACACAACTTTAATGAAACAGTAATGATAAATAGGAAAAATTACTAAATATATACAAATATACAAGAAAATGGATGCCACATTCCTCCCCCCTCTCCCCCAATAGCTCTCACGTCACCACCGAGGCTGCAGGGCAGCTCTGGGAAAGTCCAGGCTGGACTCCTGGAGTCGGCAGCAGTTGGGAACTGGAGGCAGGAACACACAGATATGGGCTGGGATGGATCAGAACCACAGGCAGAGGAACGGACGGGATCCTTCCAGGATGCTGGGTGAAGGAAGGGAAGCAGGAAAGGCAGGAAGGGCAGGCAGCTGGAAGCAGAAAATCTGGCTTGGCCCTTGTGATCCCTCAAATTTATACTGAGGATGAAGTATATGGGATGGAATCCTCTGTTTGGTCAATTCTGGCATTTATCTTGTCCGTTCCTCCCCAAAGGAGGCTGCAGGTGGGACCTCTTTATCCTCCCGGAGGGTAAAAGTTTTCCTCAGAGCTGAGCAGTGTCCTTGGCTCTGCACACCAGGCTCTAGCAGTAACTCTAAACATCAAGTGTTATCAGTCCTAGAAGCACACACTGTCTGAGAAACTTGCTGTTAATTTCAGCAAGTGCAACTACTTACAAGAGACTTAGCTAAAAGCAAAAGTACAAGACAGAAAATCACCTTTATCCTGGCCCAAACCAGGACACCCCCAAAAAACGAGAGCTCCCCAGAAGGATTTAACAGTTTTTTCACACTGATTTCACCACTGTGGTGGTCAGCTGATCATTCTCTTGCTCACAGACATGGTGCCCATCTCAGTGCCATGGTACAGAGGTACCTCTGCCACAAGTCCAGCTCATGGTTAGGTGTGAGATTCCCTAACTGCACACCTCACTGAGGCCACACCTGCCAGAGTACTTAAAAAAATTAAAAAACCACTGGGTTCTGTGAAGTTTTATTGATTGGGGGAAAAAATGGTGGATGCTTTCAAGAAAAAATGTGATTATTGCCATACTTACAATATATTTTCATGGCTTAGAAACCTCTAGTGCCAGCAGCCACCCTCAGACAATTGCTGCAACTCAATTCCCACCCATCATGCTCCCCTAGCTCTGGCTATGTGAAAATATTCTTGTCTGGGGGGTTGTTATTTTGCACAAGCAGTTTGCTATCACTGCCAGCCTATGTCCTCTAGAGTTTTTTTCTTTCTGCAGCTACTCCTTGTACTTTTCTACCAACATTACTATGTTTTGTCATCTTCTGAATGACTCTATTGTTCAAGAGCGTCCTATGGTCTGTGTCATCCATCAAGATCTTGCTCTGCTGGCTGATTGCTTGGGAAATGATGACTTTCTAGTTGCTTTTCTGTTATTAGGTACATCCACTGGCTCTCAGAGAAATGGAGAAGCCCAGGCATTTGAGAGTTACAAGTAGGTTTCTGTGCTGCATACTCAGCTTCTGTAGGAGGCAAATTATTTCTCATTCTTTCCCCAAGATTTTTTAAAGGCTTTTATCTGGGTGGGTTGTGGACATAAAACATCCTTGTTCTTTAGGTTGCAGATCCTAAAACTGTTGATGAGGAGCCAGAACAGAGTGTCCTAGCATGCCAGCCTGGGGATTTGAAGCCTGAAGAGATGTGGAACCTGAGGGCACAGCAGCTCAAGGTCTCTTTTCAACAGAACATGATAATTGAAATTGTTGTGTAAAAGCATTGAATATGTAAAGCTGTAACCTCAGACTGCTTAATTGCCCTCTGGTTCTCTTAAGACTGGAACCTGAACTTCCAGGATAACCAGGATTTTATGCTTTTATTTGTTGGGAGAGGTGTGCTTTATATATGGAATTCCAGAATGGAGGAGTGCTCACTGGGTTTTAATGGGGAAGCACTGGCCTGGTCCCAGTTTGGCAGCAGGTCATGCTTTCCACCAGTGGCACTGTATGCCAGAATATTCATCAGGACAGCAGAGGTCAAACTAACAAATCATCATCTTGGCACCAGGAGTCAGGATTCCCCAGTGCTAAAGCTTCTGCCAAAACATTCTGCTCTATATGTGGATTTAATACCTACCATTAAGCAGTTATTCTGAGTGCATATGCTACAGACTGATTGCAAGTGTTGCTAACAAAAGAACCCTGGAGAGACAGGAGGATGAAATGGAGGATTTTAGTGCTGACAAGGATTAAATGGGCTGAGAATGGATTTATACATTCCCTTTAAGGAAAGCCATGTTTTTGGCCAAAATGGGGAACACCTGATGCTGTAACTGGAAATGGATAAATCTGAAATATACTTCAGGTTTAGGCTCACCAGGCTCATAGCAGTCCTGGTGTGCTTCAATTCTTAAATTGTTTCTTATCCTTTAGTTAATGTTTTGCAGGATACAGGGCAGGGAGGAGAGCTGAGTTGAAAAATAAAACCATTTAAATCATTGACATCAGTCTGAATTCACCCCACTTTTGATGATTTGTTATAGGAACTCCAAAATAAACACTCCAAGAGAAATAAATCAAAATCCAACCAGAATCTCAAAGGAAGAGCTTTCCCAAGGAATGATAGACAAAAGCCATCAGGAAAACCAGCAGAAGAGAAGTCTAGATCCCCCCAAACTTCAGAAATTCAGGCTGCTCCTGTGCAGAAAGTGGAGCAAGACAACAGCAGCAAGCCCCAGAAATGTCTGTGTCCAGGTTGTCCCCTTTACCTTCACACTGCTACAGCACCAAACTCCAATAATGCCTTAAGTAATGTCCCAAATTCAAGACATTTTGTTAACAGGGATTTTACCACATCTGCTGTACCTCCAGCACACACCAGCAAGGAGAACAAGAAATATCAGCATGATCCTCCAAATGGCCTTCTAGATGACCAAGAAAATTTATATTGGAACAACCATTCCACTGTGCAGCTTTCTGCAAGAGAGAACAGTGCCAATGGTCAAGCCCATCCAAATCACAGGAATATTTCATCTGCTCCTGATGGCAGTTTTCAAGAATTGGTGAAGGATCCAGGACCACTTCAGAACAGCAAAAGACACATTCATGTGGATAAAAGGTATCAGAACTATGCTATCAGTAGTTTATGGTAAGGAAATAAGTGCTGAAACAGTATTATTATAACTCTGTGATGCCCAGAAAAAATATATATATGGCCAAGAAATTGTTTTCAAGTCCAAAGTATAAAATTATTTTGCTACAAACCTTCCACTATAGATTATTACTTGGTTCCACTGTGACTACTGATTTTTAAATATGGTCTTAGAAAAGAAAAATCCCATAGAATTTTCCACAATTGAAGGTTTCCTTCTGAAAGGCTTGAAAATTCAGTTCAAAAAGCAGATGGCTAAGAGCACTGTGTATAACCAATGCCTATTGCTGCATAGAATTATATCAAAATTTGCCTTTTGTGAATATCCAGAGTCATACCAGTGCCAGTTTTGGCTCACTACACATGGAAAAGGGCATAGAAATCCCTAGTTATGTGGAATTTCATCTTCTTTGGTAAAAATGTGTGATTTCACAGAGACAATTCTTTCAGTACTCAGCAGGCCCGACCCAAAGCCATTTAAAGGCAGTTTTTATTGCCTTGAGTTAGTTTTGAACCAGGCTGAATGCTTCCCCATCTCCAATTTTCCCATTTATTTTAAACACCCAAGTTGCCATACACTTGGGTGCAAGCAAAGCCACTCTTTGTGAAATACTCATCTTCCCATCCTCGTGTTGCCAGTAAATTCTGTGGGCCAGGACCATCCCATGCACAGATTGCTGGTGCCATCTGCTGTGTACAAAGGTTCTTTATTTCCCCCCTTCTTTCTTTTTTTGAGGCCTTCTCCATCTTCTGTTCCCAGTTCCCAAACAGCCCTCTGGACAATCTCCCAGTTCACACAAACCATGGAGCAACAGCACCAAGAAATCCCAGCAGTTCCCACCCCTGACAGGCATCTCAGCACCATGCTGCCACCCCTAATCCCACAAGGAAAAAGTGCTCCAGAGATAGATCCAGAAAGCCACGGAGGAAATCCAGGGAAAAAAAGCCAAAGCATCTCAGGACACTTAATGCAAAGGGAAGGGCAAAAAAAGCCTGAAGACAGCAAAAAGGTAAGCAAATAGTTATGGATTGGGTTTGCAATTCTATTTCTCCCTCTGATATTTTCTTCTCAATAATCCAAAGATCTTCACTAAAACAAAACAAGGAAAAAAAAATAGGAATGGTGACTGGGAAACAGAGAGCACACTGAAAACCACTGATTTGCTCAGGGTATTTAACACCAAGGCACAAAGGGGGAAAGAGACACTGAAATAATTTTTGTCCAAAGAGCAAGGCAGCTCAGCACTTGTCACTTCTGGTCTTGATCAGCTCTAAGAACAAACAGAGCAGGGTTTGTCCTGTAAGTTCTACAGTGATCAAATGATTTAGGATAAAGCTATTTGTAGAAAGCAGCAGGGAGCCAGACCTCAGAGCTGAGCAAACCATTCTCCTGGTCATGCTCATTTGCTTTCCACCTCAAATCTCTTGGTTTCCAAGGGAATCCAACTGAACAGCCCCAAAACTTAGAGGATTTGCAAAGCTAACAGCATAAACATCATTCCAAGCCTCCTGATGATCCCATCCTGGTGCTTATTAAAACTTGGTTCTTTTTGTCTGTTCAGTGGGTCCAGTTTCAAACTGTAACCAGTTAACCCAGGTGCAAGGGGACACAGATATCCCTGGGTGTCCATGACAAATTAAAGCTTTAAGGAGTTAGCTCCAAGTCCCAGGGCAGACAAACTAAGCTGGAATAATTACTCATGTGTTTCATTTAGGAGCAGTTTATGTGTTACTGCTCGAATGCTTCTAAGAAGAATTAGGATTATGATAGCAACTGAAGGGCAAATTTCCTTCTCTTTCTGTTCCCCTGAGTTAAAACTTGTTTCTCTGCTGTATTTTCATTAGTTTTCTCACGCTTCATACATGAAGAATTCCACAGAGAACAAGGCTGTTTATGTCTCACAGAAAAATCCATTTTTTTGCAATAAATAAACGCAGTCAGACTCAGCTGAAATGAGAAAAACCCTAATTTTGTTGTAGAGAGTTAAATGATAAACTACTCCCAGTATCTTAAAGTAAAAGTTAGGAGTAAGTTCATCACAAAAGGATTAACTAACAGCCAGGAACATAAAACAGAAAATTCAGTGCACAGAATTAGTTTCTCTGCAGCTGAGTTTAACTTGAATTTGCCCTTTAAAGAAATGCACATTTTATTTGGAGACAGAAATTTCTTGGTGTTTTTGCATTACTCTGTGGTTGAAATTAGCTGATCATTATGGATTTCCACTGACAGGTTTTAAAAGCTACACTTCTAAAAATTAATCTCGTATTCTTGGAAGAGATTTAAAAGATTCTGGGAGTGTCTCTGTGGTAATGTCATGATGAAATGGCATCACCCATCACTTACAAGCTTTTGCTGTGACAAGGGATGTATTTTTCATGCCTGTGAGCAACTTCCCATTGCAGTTTTGAAAACAAAGAAAGGTTCCTATTATTAATAACATTTGCCTGATTTTTGTATGACCAAAATTAGCTACTTTTATCTGCTTCTCAGTTTCTTCTAACAGTCAAGCTGTTTCCAAAAAAAAAATCATTTTTGATTGAGGAAGTATTGCTTTGTGATTTTGATGATCAGCAATTATCCAACTAGATTCAAAGGCAACACAGTGTAATTTGACTTGTGCAATTAATTCAATCTTTTTTGGTCACTTACAACCCTTAAAATGAGACCTGCCAGAGGTAAGAGTGGGAGTGCAAGGAGAATTCTGCTCTTATTTTGGGTTTGCTAAAAGTCTTGCTTTGGTTATGCTCTGCAAAATCATATGATGGAAAAACTGTCCCTGCTGTTTGTTTTTTAGCCATCTAGCTCCAAACCCTACATAAATCTGAATGTGAAGCTTGGAGGCCTTGGACCTGACTATGAAACAATCAAAGAGACAGTAAGTGGTCCCTATCATAAGGTGGTCCCTATCATAACTGTTTTACAGCTCTGATCTGCCAGGTGGAGTGAACTTAAGCAGGAATGGGCAAAAAATCACTGCTGAGAAGCAACTTATTGGTATTTTTTTGTCCTTGACTTTCTGCCTAGCTTGAGATCCTGAGGAGAGGCTCAAGCAGAAGGCAGGTCAGCTCTGTGGTGGATAATTTTAGAGCTCTGATTTTTGTAGTTCCAGAAACAGGGAGCACTTGACAAAATTCAACAGGGCTAAGGGCACATCAATAAATTACACACTCCCCTGAGCTGCATTGTCATACCCAGGGAGGTTTGCCTAAGAAGTTGTGTAAATAGAAGAAGAAAATAGCTGGATGCACATTACTTTGTTGAAATGGAAACAGGTTGTTCAGAACAGTATCTGGACAGTTGGTATCATCTGCCCTGTTCTCTGCTGATAATGAGGGTCTGAGAGCAGCTTGATATCTAAGGTGCTGCAAACTCCATCCTGGATGCTTTGAGACCCTCTTAATGTGACCACAGGAGCTTTGTATGGCATTCTGTATAGGAACATTGTAGGGTGGGATTGCCTGTTATGTTCTACTGAGGGATGATCAATAGCATGGCCAGGGAAAAAAACAACAGCAAAAGTGGGAATGCAAGAATCATAGAATCCTAGAATTGTCTGGGTTGGAAGGGACCTCAGAGCTCATCAAGTCCAACCCTTGCTCCACTCCCCCCGTGGTTCCCAGCCCATGGCACTGAGTGCCACATCCAGGCTCTTTTGAAATATCTCCAGGGATGGAGAATCCACCCCTTCCCTGGGCAGCCCATTCCAATGGCTGATCACCCTCTCCATCAAGAAATTCTTTCTCATGTCCAACCTAAACCTCCCCTGGCACAACTTGAGACCTCTTGTGCCCTCTTGTCTTGCTGAGAGTTGCCTGGGAAAAGAGCCCAACCCCCCCCTGGCTCCAACCTCCTTTCAGGGAGTTGGAGAGAGTGATGAGGTCTCCCCTGAGCCTCCTCTTCTCCAGCCTCAACACCCCCAGCTCCCTCAGCCCTTCCTCACAGGACTTGTGCTGGATCCCTTCCCAGCCTCCTTGCTCTTCTCTGGACCTGCTCCAGCACCTCAAGCTCCTTCCTGAGCTGAGGGGCCCAGAACTGGACACAGGACTCAAGCTGTGGCCTCACCAGCCAGGGGAAAAAAGCATTTCACTGATGAATCCACGAGAGATTTAACTAATCATGGACTTTTTTCCTTCTGTCAGAAAGAGAAGTTAAAGCAACAAAAGGAATATGCAAAGCAAGTTAAGGAATACAACATGAAGAACACTGCAGTTCAGAGGTTACCTGCAAAACCCCCAGTGGTGCCTTCAGCATCAAGACAGAAGGTGAGAACAGGGACCCTTTAAAATGCATGCAGGGAGAAATTTAACTCACAGGAGGCTAAAATAGTTTCTTTGTTATGATTTTAACCCTCTGCTCTCATGGGATCCTGGCAGTGCTTGTCTTGGCATTTATTCTGGGAGGGCTGGAGATGCCTGCCAGGAGTTCTGATCCCTTTGCCAACAGCAGTCTCCAGCCCATGCAATTCCTGCTCTTCATGAGGATGTACTAAATGGAATCAGAGCAGCCCTCCACCCAAGCCACCAGCACACACCTTGCTTTAGACAGCTACTGATGACATGATGAAATTCAGCAAGGGGAAGTGTAGAGTTTTGCATTTGGGGAAGAACAACACCATGTCCCAGGATAGGTTGGGGGCTGAGCTGCTGGAGAGCAGTGTAGGTGAAAGAGACCTGGGGGTCCTGGTAGACAAGAGGATGACCATGAGCCAGCAATGTGCCCTTGTGGCCAAGAAGGCCAATGGCATCCTGGGGTGCATTAGAAAGGGTGTGGTTAGTAGGTCAAGAGAGGTTCTCCTCCCCCTCTATTCTGCATTGGTGAGGCCACACCTGGAGTATTGTGTCCAGTTCTGGGCCCCTCAGTTCAAGAAGGACAGGGAAGTGCTTGAAAGAGTCCAGCACAGAGCTACTGAGATGATTAAGGGAGTGGAACATCTCCCTTATGAGGAAAGGCTGAGGGAGCTGGGTCTCTTTAGTTTGGAGAAAAGGAGACTGAGGGGTGACCTCATCAATGTTTTCAAATATGTAAGGGGTGAGTGTCAGGGAGATGGAGTTAGGCTTTTCTCAGTGGTGACCAGTGATAGGACAAGGGGTAATGGGTGTAAATTGGAGCATAGGAGGTTCAAGTTGAATATCAGAAAAAATTTTTTTACTGTAAGGGTGACAGAGCCCTGGAACAGGCTGCCCAGGGGGGTTGTGGAGTCTCCTTCACTGGAGACATTCAAAACCCACCTGGACACGTTCCTAGGGGATGTACTCTAGGGGGCCCTGCTCTGGCAGGGGGGGTTGGACTAGATGATCTTTCCAGGTCCCTTCCAACCCCTAGGATTCTATGATTCTATGATTCTATGATACTGATGTTTTCCTGGAGAAAAGAGGGGAACAAAGGAGCAAGGGACCCCTCTAGAACATTGCCCAGGGCAAGCCCCACCAGCTGCAGAGTGCACTCCTCTAATGGAGCAGAGATATCCTCCTGTTAGTCTGTTATCCACCTGCCTGTCAGTCTCACTGACAAACTCTTCACTTCAGTTGCATAGCTACAGTAATTGGTCTTATTTTTCAAGCCCATACAACATCACTTTAGCTTTCACTGGACTGCAGAAATAGCTCGGATGAGTGACAATTGGCAACGTGACAAATGAAGGGAGAAACTCTTCCTCATTGGAAGAAGTCATAAATCCCTGGAAATAACCTATATTTCATCCGTTCTGTTCTGCAGGACCTCACCTACCTGCTGGGGAAAGCAAGCTAACAAGTATTTCTCCAAGGTGATAAAGGAGAATTGCAGGGAAAAGTTCTGGGATTCTCAGCTGAATGCCTCAGCTCCAACCCTTTCTTCTTCAGAACTCTGTTAGTTTCAAAATTAACCAAAAATTAATTTGGCAAGTGTTAAATCAGTGTCAGGGTTTTACATCAACTGCCCAAACCAGGACCATCAGGTTTCAGAGAATTTGGAACCATTACCTGGACTTCATTTCAAAATTTGTTTTAACATTTTAGGCCTTTGAATACATCAGTTCCTTTAGAATTTCTCAGTTTCCATCCTCATTATACTAACCTGCAGAAATCCCTGTTATAAAATGTGACTCAGGACAAGAGATTAGTGAGATTGGGGAAAAAAAAAGGTTTATAAACTTTATAAATCATTCTTCTTTATTTTTTTAAGCAAAAAAACACTGCTTCAGTATTTAAGGTGGCCTCCAGTAGTGTCAGAAAGCAAATCTTTTTTTTTTTTTTTTTTTTTTTTTTTTTTTTCTCTTCTCACAAAGAAGCTCTGCAATTAGGAGAACTATTAATTATATTCAATATAGAAACACCCCCATTTTCCTGGAAATAGTGGTCAGGTTTTCTCTTAATTAGTTACTCCATTTATCACCTTTTTAGGCACTGGAATATGCCAAGACCATTCCCAGACCAAAGGTTCTCACAGGAAGAAAACCAAAGGAAGAGGTGAGAGAGGAAAAAGTTTTGCCACAGACTTTAAATGGCAACAATTTACCTCCAATTGCATCCCTGGAAACTTTGCAAGACAGACACAAAAAGGAGAAGCAAGTTGCAGCTGCTTTGAGAACCCTCCATATTTTCTAAGTATTTTGAAATTATTAGGGACATCTTCAAAGAAGAAAAAAAAAAATCTAAGTTATTTAATTATGAGCTGTTACCATAATACATAGATTTACAGTTTCAGTGAAATATGGCCTAGATTTAATTATTATTAAATTTTAGAATAAGTTGTATTATACTTGTTTTTTAAAAAGGTTAAAAGTTACATATGCAGTGTTTTAAATATGGTCCTCTTTGTTGGTATTTTTCTTAAAAATAAACTGATCTAGCATCTTTCAGACCATTCATACTATTTGCTTGTCACAGCTGTTTCATTTTCAGACCTGCCAAACCTGGGCATACATGGAAAACACTCAAAATAAGTTGGTTTCAATGGATGATTTTAAAACCAGCAATGTTTTTATTTTTGAAATGCAGAGGAAACTGACACTGTCCAGAAATAAAGCCAAAAATGAGCCATTCCTGATAAGAAAGAGAAGAAAAATATGCACCAAATACAGCAGTTGGTAATGATACAATCCTAATTATTCAGATGTTACTCTGTTATCTCTCAGTGAATACTTATCACATCAAGACCAAAATTTTGAAGCTTCATCTGGGACAAGAAAATTCAGAACAAGTACTGGCTGATCATGCAGAAAATCTGCTATTAGACACAAGCAGTTGGAAAATACCTGGAGTAACTAGGGATAATTGAGAGCTACATGTTTGAGAGGAGACAGCTTTTAACAGATTAAATCTAAAAAAAATAACAACCAGATGGGTTTCTTACTTTGGTTCAGTTTCTTTAACTTAGACAATTATGAATTAAGTCAGCATATGAAATGTGATTATAACACACAGCAAGGGAATTTTGAAGAAAACACACTGAAATCTCCTAGAAAATAGGCTGCTTGAAAAAAAAAAAAAAAAAAGAAACCCAAACAACAACCTTGTGATTATGTGTAATTGCTTTATCCAATTTATTAGGTCCCCCTTTGTATGGGAGACACAGGTTATTAGTCTTTGGGGGAAAAAAAAAAGGGTTGAGTCTCCCTGAAAGAGGCTGACAATGGAAAGGTAAGGTGAGGAATAAAAGGAGAGTATCTCTGGAACAGCTTTCCTCTTTTTTTAGATGCAATTTTTTCTTTTTAAGGTAAAAGCAGAAATGTGTAAGACTTAACACATTTCTGGGTTAACATTCCATGGGCTGGATGTCTCCCAAGAAAGATTATTTTCCAGTAGGTGTACAGTGAAGCCAAGGCACTGGGGGTATGATATATATTGGCTGGAGAAATCCTATAATATTCATTTTACAGAGTCTTGGGTGAGTTTGACCCAGATCCTATGGTCCTCAGGATGCCTCAATCCTCCTGAAAATGGCTCAGTTGGTGAAATGGCCCCTGCAGGACCCACCCAGGCTCTCAACTTAGGATGGGGAGAACTGATCACCAGAGTGCATCTCTCCATCACAGCAAAAGGACAAAATATTCCTTTCTGAAAAGCCCTTCTGAGCCACCTGAGAGGTAGGAAGCTCTCCATCCCATCCATCTATCCATCCCATTGCTTCCCACCAGATGTGCTGATTTAGCTGGAAGTTTTTGACATGCAAAATCTTTGGGGAAAATGTGGTAAAAGTGATTTCATCCACGGGCAGTGGGGGTTCCCTTGCTGGGGAAATATTTTGCATATCAAAGCAGAGTAATGGGCAGCTGGAAATGTCCACTGCAACCTCTGGGACAGGACCATCCTCTGCTTCAGCATCTTTCCTCCTCACCTTTGGGAGCTGCTTTTGCCCCTCAGGACATGGGTGCCTGGGGTATGATCCAGCCAGGCTGGGTAAATGTTTCCAGGCTCTGCCAGTTGCTGCTTTCCTACTTTTAGTTTTCAACCAAATGGTAACACTTTGAAGCATTTCTGATTAGGGAACCTCAACTTGTTGTTTCTGCTTAAAAGTGATAATCCCCCCCTTAATACAAACCTCAAGTACCTATTTTAATGAAACCTTCAGATGAATATCAAAGAGCTATTTACCCGTATCTAATATTTTAATTAGATTATATTCTCAATTTAACCCATTAAACCCCCTTTGATGATCTCCATGTTTAGTGTTTAGCCCCAGATGCTGAAGGTAATGAATATTGGACCTTTGATTTAATGAGAACTTCTGCCTTTCCAGCCTGACTCCCTTTGTATCCCCCCTTTTTATTTTCTGAGCTATAGAATTCAGTTAATTGAAGAAGTCTCTTACCACCACACATTAAGGAACCTAAATTAGCATCCCTTTTCTGATTAGAAAATGCAAGCAGATATTTTCTCTTTGATCTGAGGATTGAGTTGAAGTAGGCAACAGTCCCCTGAAAATGAGCTGATGGCCTTATTATTTGGCTGCCATGCAGATGCGTCCATGTGGTGCAAAATGCTTAATGTCTTAATTGCTCACCTTCCTCCCTATCTGTCATCCTTTTACATCTCCCAGAAATTTGGGTGATCTTTCTGGGTGAGTGGTGTGTTTCACCTGTTTTTGCCTTGTTTTTTGTTTTTTTTTTTTTTAGTTAAACAGAGAACTTGAGGAAAACATTTAATCCTAAACCCATGCTAAACCAGAGAGGGGGCAGGCTGATAGGTTTAAAAAAAATTTACACTGATTATGATGATCTCAGAAACCACTTGGAAAGGACTGGGTTTATTGGGGGGGGTTGTGGGTTGTAGGTTTGGTTGGGTTGGGTTTTTTTTTTTATCTCCCAGAAATAGACATTATTTGCAGCATATGTGGAAAGAAAGTCTTTTGATCTACCTCAATACTGATGCAAATTTTCCTGCTCCTGACAGACACAGTGGCACAAAAAGGGACCATACCAGTAAATGATGAGCATCCATCTGCTTAAAAGCAAAGGCCAAAACTTAATGCCTTTCAAATTAGGGAGGCAAAGAATTTAAATAAGAAATATACCTTGAATTTTCCATTAAGTATGCAGGGAGAGGTTGAGCTGGAGCAGAACCTGGGGGTCACAGTCCCATGGCCTCAGCACATTTCCCTAGGAGCAGAAAAGTTTCTGTGTACCCCACCCAACAGAACTTCTCAACATTGATTTGCTGGGGCCCTTCCTAGTGCCACCATTTCTTAACATTTTAGATTTGGGAAGTGCAGAAGCTGAGGTCAAAGCCCTGGGGTGCCACCACCATCACCAGCATCCCATCTTGCAAGATAACTGAAGGTGGCTTCCTACCACCCACCCACTCACAAAAAGTATGGACAACTGGCTCATAGGTTGCTAAATATTATATATATATGATGTATATATATATATCTGACAAAAATATACTGGTTTATCAGTTAAAAACATTAAATAAGACAGTCTAAAAGCCACAATGATCCATCATTACAGCTCTAAAGACCATAAACCAGGCAGTCATCCACTACTTCAAATAGCCATGATGTCCAAACAGCCCACAAGCCAAGCATTTGATCATTATTAAGTTATCACTTCCACCTTAAGTGATAACACCACAAAGAATATGCCTTTTTATTATTATTTTACACGTTGCCCAAACTGAAGAGCTTGAGAATAAGCAGAGAAGAGACCAACTCTGGTGACTGCCTGCATGGTGTGGGAAAGAGCTCTGGATGTACAGAATCCCAGTGATAGGTAAAGGCAGTGAATCTCCACTGGTGACAGCTGGGAAGGGTGAGTTAAAGCAGCCAGCCCTCCCAAAGAGCCTTTTTTGAGCAGAAGTGAGGCTGAGCCAAAAACCTGGATAGCACAGATGCTAAAGAAGCATCCAGCAGCTCAGCAGGAGCTTTGCATAATCGTCAAGTGCAGAGCAGGCAGCTGCAGGTAATACCACAGGGCCAGTTTGCTGGGTGTCAGAGGAGCACTTGAGGGTTTGTTCCAGCAGTCACAGCAAAACCAGCACCAGAAAATACCAAGTCTTTACTTTAGGAAGCAGGTTGAGTGGGTTCAGCAAGAGCTGAATGAAGTGAGTCACAAAATTTGGTCAGCTTGCCCTCGCTCCTGGCACTTCAGAAACCTGTGCCAGAGTGACCTCATTTTATATCTAGTTGTTATATATATATATAACTAATATATATATAATATATATTTACATATATAAACTATAAAACTAATATATAACAACTAGATATAAAATGAGGTCACTCTGGCACTATATATAATATATATAAAATTAATATATATAATATATATTCACATATATACACTACATAACCAATATATACCACATATATATTAGTTATATAGTTACCTCATTATATATATAGTTAAAATTAACTTCTTCCTTAAAATCCTATCTATACCCTGGAGAAACAGGTAGAAAAGGCATTGCAGTCCACTCTGGGGTCACTGTTTTTTCTCTTAACCATACACTTTACACCCATGTGCCTAATGAATCCACCAGCCAGCAAAAAGAATCGATGAGAGGAACTTTTAGAAGGAATTTTATCTAGTGCATGCACTGCCTGGATCACTTGCTGGATCTGGCCATGGTTTTTTTACACCTTCACCAAGTGGCAGCCAACGGTGCTTTCAAAAAAAAGGAAATGGAAGAATTTCAATGAAAAGCAAGGCTTCAGTGATTATATTGAAAAAGAGGAAATCCACCAAGATTTCCTGTTCCCAGCAATTATATCCTGTAAACCATTTCCACCCCAGTGTTTCCCAAACAAACATGTAAATATTAGGGGGGGAAAAGAAAAAAAAAAACCAAAACACCAGCTTTAAACAATCTCTCCCCTACTCCTCAAGGTTTCTGGGGAGAGAAGCAAAAGGAGAGCAGAAAAAAAAAATAAAAATCAGCAGTTCTCACTGAATAAGGGAGCACCTGGAAATAAAACACCATTTAATTTATTCAGAAGAGAAAACTCTCTGAAATTCAGAAATAAAATTCCTCCCCAGACTTTCCTTCTCAGAGCTCAGTGCACACACTGCAGCAGCCCAGCTGGGCTGGGTGGTTTGCAGTCTGTATTTGTCACTGACCTTGCAAGTAATCACTGACTTCGGTTTTAAACACCATTGCCTAGAGCCGCAGCCAGGTGAAGATAAATGGGTGTTTGTGGACTTCTTTTATTCTACTGATCAGCATCAATACCACGCAAAAAAGAAATTTCCTGTCGGGGCAGGGAGAGGCAGCAGAGCCTTGAGTGTTATTTGATTCACATTCTGACCCTTTCTCATTGACCTGGCACTTTGTAAGGGTAATAACGCCGGTGGTAGGAAGGGACAGGGGCTCTGTCACACCTCTGTGCCCCAGAGAAACCGTGGCACTTCATGGCAAAAAGGGTCCCACAGGATGAGGTGAGGGCACCTCCAGGTTTCAGCTGGCACCATCTGCAGCTGGGCTGCGGATCAGTAAAAGGTCCTGAGAGCAGAGCCTGGTCCTGGATATACTCCCAGTGCTTGCACCTGAGCCCCAGGATCCTTTTCCCTCTCAAAAACCACCATCAGCCGTAAACATCACCATCCCGGGGGGTGCAAATGCTCCAGACAGAGATGAGCACCAGCTCCTGGGGGGTTGGGTGCTGGGGGGTGACACAGCAGGTGATTGCCTCCCTCACTCTCTGCTGGCAGGGCAGACCCTGGTGGGGCCACTGCCTGACACCACCGTTTTCTTGGCATCCACTTGCAAAAGAGCAGCATAAACGCAGAGAGGAGGGAAAAGTGGCTTTCGCATGTCTGTGCCCCAAAACTTCTCTCCCTTCTGCATCGTAATCTTCTACTCGTGCTTTCTCCTTCTTTGTGTTCTTTCCATCTCAGCGCATTTTTACACCCCTTTTTTCTTCAGCGAGAGAGAACAAACAATTTTTCACACAAGTAAAGGGAATCACACACAAACGTGAAGCAACAGAACTTTTAATATCCCTTTCCATTCAAGTGCAGTGGCTTTTAAGTGATTACATCTATGTACTTGCTCCTAATAGTCTCTCTCACAAAACTAAGGGGGTTTCTGCTCTCTAAATACTTTGCTGCCCAATCCTATTACCATAACCGAGTCCACCTGAGGGACTGGTGTAAAGTCCCTGCCTCCTGCCCAGCTCCGGGACCACCACCCCGAGGTGCACAGCACCCGAGTCCGGCAACAGCAGCAGTAGATGTGGTCAGAAAAAAAAAAAAAAAAACAGACCACATTATCATATAAATATCACGGCAGAGCTTTTTTTTTTATATCACTTTTAATAGTTCCTAACGAAATGCACACTCAGGGGGAGGCTGACCCTGGGCACAGAGAGAAATGGACAAAATACTTGGTGGGCGACTGAGTATGGACACAAGAGCATCGAATCAAAAGGTTTTCGAGAGTTTGCATCCCCTCCCTGCCTGCCTGGGTAGGTGCTGAGGAAAGAGAAAAAGCCCTGGAGCTGGGGGAAGCGTTTCCAGCCTAGAAACCTGGCGATGGGAAATGATCCGCGGGTGATTCCAATCACGCGGAGGCTTTCAGAGGAAATCGGTTGGGTTTCCCTTCTGAATTATAATTTTTAGAGAGGTGGGTGGCATTTGTAGCAAAATTCGTCGATGAAAATGTTTGCCCTGGAAGTATGACACCATGCAAAAAACAACTAGGCATTTTCTGGATGGATGGTTGGGTATTTTTCCCCTCGGACATGTGATCTTTATTATTTTACGAGTGCATAACATAAAGGAAAACCCACAAAAGCAAACATACACGTTTCAATCATCTATGTTTCATATATTAAACAGGGACAGGTTTTCCCCTCACAAAACAACTTGTCCCATACTCCAGAATGCCCTGAAAGAGCTAACACTGGACAATCAAATTGACTTCCCTTTAGGAAAAAAAAAAAAATATGGAAAAGCCCCCAGATTTAAATAACCAGACACCAACACGCCACCGGGTTGCAGGTGCAGCTGAGCAAACTCAGCCTCTCCAGGTTTAAAACGAGGAAAGCCCGAGTCCTCCCCTGGAGATGTGGAACCTCCGCCGCGCCCCCAGCAGCTCACCCAGAGGAAAAAAAAAAAATAATAAAAATTTAAATCTTAATTTACCTGGAAATTAAAACCCTTCCCCTGGCAGGAAGGTAAAGGCAAAGCGAGTGCAGATGGTGGCTGCTTTATCTGACATGGAGCTCAGAGAGGCGCTGGGGCAGATGCAGGACGGAGGGGTGGGTGGAAGGGAAGAAGAATAAACGTGGGACCAGCTCTGGGACTATTTGAAAAGGAAGGGAAAAAAAAAGAAAAAAAAAGGTGATTCACACCTGGAAGCTGTGAAGGAATCAAACTGCCGCCGCAGGTGGTTCTCCAAACTGTGGAATAATCTCGCTAGGGTTGCGTTTGCTCCGAGCAGCCCTGGCAGGATCGAGTTGTTGGTGATGCTCCCCCCTTCCTCATGTCGGAATTCAATAAACGGTTCTTTTGGTCTTACCTGTGGCTTTGGAGAGCGTTTCTACAATTCACAATCTTTGAGTATATGCGTGTCCTGGAAGCCCTGCCCGGGATCAAACCCGCGCTACGCTGGGTGCATGGGAAGCGTGGGGCGGTTTGAGGGGGGGCCGGGGCGAGCTGGCACGGGGACACATTTATTTTAAAATCGAGGAAATTTCGGGGAACGGAAAAAAGTCCAATATTTCCAAGGGAAGAGGAAGCTTAAAGGAACTCTCTCTTTTTTTTTTTTTTTTTTTTTTTTTTTTTCCTACTCGCTCCCCCATCAGGCAAACCTCAGGCTCAAGGTGATGTTGAGGGGGAAGCCGGCGGTACCTCCGGACCCTCGGCCCCCTCCGGTGCATCGCTGCCTTCGCTGCCGGGGAGGGAGCTCCCCGGCATCAACACCTCCTTCCCAAAACGTGCCCCCCCTTCCCTCTGGGCTCCGGGATTACTCAGGGCTGGGCGTTAGGGGCGACTTGCGGGGCCGGGACTGGGGCAAAGCCACCCCGGAGAGGCAGGAGAGCCCGGGCCGGGCCCCGGAGCTCCTAGAGGCGGTGGGGGCCGGCACAGAGATCCCCCTCCTCCAGGATGTCCACTTCGTCCTCGGGGTCCTGGAGCAGGAAAGGACCGGGAGGACCCTTGCGGGGTTCGGCAGCGGCGGCCTCGGGCAGCTCGGGTTCGGGGGAGCTCTGATCCCGGCTCTCCTCGCCGCTCGGGTGCTTGGGGTCGTCCTGGGTTTTCCGCAGCTGCTTTTTGTGCTTCATCCGTCGGTTCTGGAACCAGGTTTTCACCTGATGAAAGCAAAAGGAAAAAAATAGAAAGAAAGAAAGAAAAAAAAGAGATAAAAATTAAAAAGCGAAGGTGGGGATGCTACGTGGGATAAGGGGTAAGAGCAGGTGTCAGAGCTCTTCCCAATGGGATGCTGCCCGTCCCTGCCGAACCGGTACCTGGGTCTCGGAGAGGCTGAGGGCCGTGGCCAGCTCTACCCGCTCGGGAGTGGAGAGGTAGCGCTGGATCTCAAACCTCTTCTCCAGGCCGGAGAGCTGCGAGTCGGAGAACACGGTGCGGGCTTTGCGGCGGCGGCAATGCTTCCCGGGCAGCTCGGCGTGAGCGTGGTGCTGGAACAGGGCTGGCACCGGCACTCCTGGGGGGACACACCGAGTAAAACGGGGTCACCCGGTGGCTTCTGCCCTTTGCGACCCCCAGCTGGGCTGCAGCGGCTGGGGAGTGGGCTTTCCCCTGCCTCTTTTTATATATCCATATATATATATGTATTTTATTATTTTCGTGGTTTTTTGTTTTTGTTTGGTTGGTTGGTTTTGGTTTTTGTTTTTGGTTGTTTTTTTGTTTTTTTGGTTTTTTTGATGGGTTGTTGTGGGCTTTTCGTGGTTTGTTTTTAGTGTTTTTTTTTAAGAGCGTTTTATTGGTTTGGTTTTGGGGGTCTTGTCGCTCTGAAAACACGGGGCTTTTCAAAGCTTTTGCAGCCCGGGCAGCATCCGCAGCCTGCGGCCGGAGGAGGCTGGCAGGGTTCTTCACACCTCCCGGCAATTTAACCACAACGAAATGGAAGCGGAAAAACCAGAAGAGCCCTAGGAAAGGCTGTCAGGAAAGCGGGCAGGAGGAGAGCCGTCCCCTCCGGGGCTGCCCCGTGGGAGAAAGTTTGGAGGAAGGTTTCTTCCAGACCAAGGATGGGGCTCGGGAAAGGAAAAGCCCCGGGCTCCAGCCGGGCTGGCAGAGCTTCTCCCAGTCCCGGGAAGAGGAGCCGACCCAGCCCTGGAAGTGTTGTTGGAAGGGGGAAGGCGAATCCCGGTTACCGTCTGGACGGACAACGCAAGGAAAACCAAATGTTACCAGTTAAAAAAAAAAAAAAAAAAAAAAAAAAAAAAAAAATTACAAATAAAAATATAGACGGAAACTCTCAAGATCTCGGGCAATCGAGCGCATGACAAACTGCAGCGCGGGAGTCTCCTGCCCTCGATAGCGAAGCCGGAGGTGCCCGATGCCGGGCCGGGGGCTGTGGCCGACGGGGCTGGAGCTGCCGGAGGTGGCTGCCCATCGAAATCACCCAAGATTTCTTCAAAGGCTGCAGAAAGGTTCCCCACGGCTCCAGAGGAGCGTGTCTTCACTGCCGGAGCCTGTCCCACTCGGGACACTGTGGACTCTTGTCCCCACCCAAGTCCCCACCTCGACGCCACCTGGCCCCGCACTCGGCAGGTTCCTCCTGCACTTACCCGAGGTGGTGAGGAAGTAGGGATGGTGGTGATGCTCCGGTTTGTGCAGGGCAGGGTGCGGGTGAGGCGCCAGGAGGGTCGGGGCTGGCATCAAGGGGTACCCATAGTCCAAAAGTGGGACGCGGGAGGCCAAGGAGCCGGGGAAGTGCTCGGGGTGGACCTCCCGCAGAGGTTTGGGTTTGTGCAGCAAAATATCCTCGATGAAGAAGGAGGTGGGCCTGGGAGCCGAGACGGGGTGTACGGGTGAGGTGAAGTTGAGGTTCATTTCGGTTGTGTCCCCCTCGGGCAGCAGGGAAGGAAGAGAACCGGGCTGAGCTCTGGCTGCCAGAGAGGGGGCGACGGGCTGCTCCTCGCTGGGGCTGAAGATAATAAATAAAAATTATTATAATAAAGAAACGACCCTTTAAGCAAAAAAAAAAAAAAAATCCGGTGCAAAAATAAGTAATATTTTTTTTTTTTAAATTAAAAATCCCCCAGGCAGAAATAAACTGAAAGAGCCGGGGGATGCGAGGCGGGTGGGTTTGGGCTGCGCGGGGAGATGCGCGCCTTTGAGGCGCGGTGGGAAGGGGACTCTCCAGCGAGCCAATGGCGATCGGGCGGGCGGGGGGACGGGCCCGCGGGGCTACCCAAACCACCGCACAGCACCGCACCTCCCCGAGCAGCGCGGCAGCCCTCAGCCCCGGCGGCGGGCTTGGGGCATTTTCCCAAACATGACTTTTACCTTCTTTTTTTTTTAAAAAAAAAAAAGGTTAAAAACTTCTGGAAAAAAATTTTTTGGAGCGACCCGTCCCACGCTCCGCTCCTAACTTGTCCCCCCGCACGCAGCTTGATCCTCTGCGTTCTGGCTCTGGCCCTGTTGGGGTTTTGTTCCCATCCAGCCCCCACTCAGTGTTGTGCTAACACTTCATTTCACTTTTTTTTTTTTTTTTTTTTTTTTGGTCTTTTCTGTTTGTCTTTTTTTTTTTTTTTTTTCTTTCCCTAATCTGTAACATACATTTCCCCGGAGTCAATTTGCTAAAATGAGGGTGATACACCACATCATAGCCGAGATAATTTCGGTTCGCATCTCAGAAAATTGCTCTAATTATTGATGTTAAACTCAGGGAAATTAAAAGAAGGCACTTCTCCTTCATCTCCTGATTTTAAGCTCTAATTTGTTGAAATCGAGTTGTCATCACAATTCCAATCACTACCGTTAATAGTAAAAGTGTTCTAATAGAGCCAGAATTCGCCCAACCCATGCTATTAGATAATTAAGAAAGATGTTAGAAAGGCAAGTGCTAATCCTTGGGCACACGGACAGCATTTCCATCTGATCCAGCAGGTAGAACAAATTAATTACAAGAATCAATTAGTCCTAAAAGTACAGTTCTCAGGGAAGTCTAAGCCATGTCTTCCATATGGATGAGCTGGTAAATGGTAAATAGAGGGGGGGGGGAGGAAAAAAAAACACCTTTAAAAGAATAGAAATGGCAATCGGGCGGTTTTAATGAGCCAGGAACTCGGAGCCACTCAGTTTTCCAGCGGTGCCGCCTCTTTCCCCTCGCCCACGGCCACGCGTGGGCGCGGGCAGGGGCAGCCACCGCTTCCAGTAGAGGTTTTAAGGACCATCGGTCGTTTGGGTATTTTATTTTTTTTTTTTTTAGAGATGTGGCTCCTTCACCACTCGGGGAAGGGGGACCAGAACATTCGCGGTCTCCGTGGAAAAAAACACGCGTGCAGGCACCACTGCACGCATCACGCATCCAAGTGACAGGCGACATATACAACGTGTGTGTGTATGTGTGTGTGTGTGTGTGTGTGTGTGTGTGTGTGTGTGTGACGGTACCGATCCGGGCACAGTCGGCCGTCGAGCTAGGAGCGATTCGGGATGCTCGGGGCCGCGGGAAAAGCTCCCCGCAGCCCGCGGAAAGCTCCGCGGTGTCCAGCGGAGGCTGCGCTCCTCCCGGCAAAACCCGTCTTTATCTCCAGGAACATAAAAATAAAATTAAAAAAAAAAAAAATTTAAAAAGAAAGAAGGAAAAGGGGAAGGAGGGGGAAAGACGGCTGCAGCATCCTCTCCTGGAACCATCCTGAAATGCCCGTTTCGGCATCATCCCGGGATTTTGGCCGGGGGTTTACAAAGGCAACAGGCTAACAACTTTCTCTGAGGAGCAAATGAGTAAGCAAATGAACTAACAGTGATGAAGAGGGACTTGTTAAGGGAGGGGAGCTTGGGTAAGCTGTTTCATCAGCTGAGATGGCTTCCCTGGGAGGGCTGGGGCTATACTGGAGGGATGAGTATATATATATATAAAGCAGATCTGAGAGATTAAGGATGTGTTACTTCAGGCAGATCTGGTCACAGCACTCAGGCAAAAGCTTGCTCATCTGACAGCCACACTGAGAGGGGCTGCTTTTCAGAGTCCCTCTTTATTTAAGAGATATCTAGGGAGGGGGAATGTGGCCTCGCTGCTTCCTTGCAGTAAGAGCAGCAAAACCTGGCAGCACGCTGGGCAGTGGCACTACAGCCTCTCCCTGGGGCCAATTCAAGGGCAACAGGCTGAGGTGATCATTCCCAGCCTGTGGAGAAGCCCCTTGGAAGGAAGATAGACCCCACGAAGGGGGGGGACACCCTCTCCACTTCAGTCCTCACACCCAGAGATGTTTTAAATTTCCCATTCCATGGCTTTCGGTGATGGGAAGGGGGTGTAAGAGGCTTCCCACCCTTGGTGAGTGGTGTTGGCAGGGTGACCTCTTTGCCTTACAGGTCTCTTACCTATTTTTCCCCTCTGAGCCTCTTCTTCAGGTCCCAGCAGCATGGAAATCTCACCTTGGGACCCCCAAACACTCCCTGCCCAGGCTGCACCATTGATGCTGTTCTCCTTCATCTTCCTCTGAACACCTTGCAGGACTCTGCAACATCTCAGCCTGCAACCAAGAACAATTCAGACCTCCTTTGGAGGCACCTGTCTGTGAATCCAGGTAGGCAAAATACTCTGGAGTTTGTTAATTGTTCCTCCAGTGAACTAAAAGTATTCTACAGGCTTATAGAGCTTTAACCTGCTGGTAGAGATGCACACATGTACCCCCCTCCCACACACATGTACACACACTGCTCTTTTGTGGTTAAATGACATAACACAGATCCATAAAATTCTCTTTTCTGGTTAAATTATATAACACACATACATAAAAATTTGATTGCATAAAAACCCAATGCCATTACTTGCAGACTTAAGAGCATTTGAAGGTAGGATGGGAAAATTTTGCACAAAACAACTGAAATTTACTTGACTTAAACCTAAAGGGTCATTTAAAAGGCCAGTGCAGCTATATTGATGTAAGTAGCTTTATTTCAGAGCGTTGCATTAGGGATGGATTTGGTGTGGTTTAAAAATACATGCACTTACCTTCCTGTGGCTCTTGAAGAAGTAAGGTAGCATGGGGGCCCAGCCTTTTCTTGCCTTTCAAGAAAAACCCACTCAAAAAGAAAGGGTTAAATTAAAACCAGACAGCCTTGATACGCTCAAAATGGGAGCCTGGCTGCAGGAAAAAGGTCTGAAGAGCTCCAATTGAGTAGCCATGCACATAACATAGGTCTTTTGAACAACAGAGGTCTTTTGAACACTTAATGGAGAATGTTCCATGTGTGATGCTTCAGGAAAAAACCTCTCCCCAACCTGAAGGAGCCTCTGCTCAGAGGTCTCAGGACAGATAATGCCAGCAACAGGGCTGGGAGAGGCTGAGAAGGGGAAACAAGTTTCAGAAAAGAGTTTCTCTCCTTACTGGTTGGCAGCACCAGGAGAAGATCCAGCCAAGGCTTCCAAGGCTTGGTTGTAACTCTGCCACCCCTTGAATTTTGGTGTCTTGAAAACACAGCATCCTGTGGCCTGGCAACTCCTTCATTTGTAGCTGAGATGAAGAGAAGACAACAGAATGAGAAATAAAGGTGTAATCAGCCTGTTAATTTTACTCCAAGACAACAAACATTCAGGTTACAGGCTGGGGCTGTATTATTCTAACAGAATCACTGAATTCACTGACAAAAATCATAGTAATTTCAGGGCTCCAATTCTGGATAAAAAGCACAGGGAGGGGTAGAGGAGTTGTTGATGCAAGGAGACCAAGTTAAGAAGTGACTGAGGCAGGAACACAGTTTGGGGGCTTTTATCATCACCAAGAGCTGCAAGAATTTTTGTGAGAAAAAGGGATAGGTCATCAATGAGAGGCAAAAAAACTGATTTAGAGAGTAAAAGCTTAGACTGTAGACAGGTCCAACTATCTAGGCATGGGTTCAAGGATTTCATCTCTAAATCCAGAATTTTGTGTCTGTACTGAAAATTTCTCTCATTATCTGATAATCCTGAACATTTTCTGAAGGCAGGATACTTGTATAAAACAAATGAAATTATTGACAGTGCCAGGTCTGGTTGAAACACTGCCCTTAAATAGCAACCTCATTAACTAAGACTTAGGAGAGTTTTAATTATCTACTATTTGTATTCAGCTTCAACAGGGTTATCTGTACTATTCCAAAATGCAGCAAGATTATCCTTTCTTTCTTTCCTTTTTTCTTTTTTGGAATGAGTCAGAAATTGGGAAGGAGGCTTAGAAGTTTCCCTGGGACTTGCTTTCCATTATCCTTCTCCTCATTTGCTCACAATTTCAATTCCTCCTCATCGTGTGACCAACCCCTGGGCATTGCTCAGTCCCTAGAGGTGAAGGTGATTATTTCACCCAAGACCATCTGTACTTTGGGATCTTGACTAATCCTTTGCTCTCAAAAAACCCATCCTTGCTGCCATAGTCACTGCTTTGCTGCCTTCTTTAGGACATTCATGCTTATTCCTTTTCTTTCATTCCATCTGTGCAACAATCAAAATGTTTTGATTCACTTTTTTTTTTTTGCACTAATGACTCAGAACCTCCCTTGTTGCTCCAATTTCATGACAAGGACCTTGTGGATCTTTGCTTTTAACCTTTGGTTAGCATAATCCTCCTTTTCCCTTTCTTATCCATCACACCTTTATTTTCCTCCCATTGTTTCTCCTATTTTTCTTTGTGGTTTTCCTCTGGTGATTTTATACTCCTTCTGCAGCTCCAGGTTCCTCATGAAAAGCTCATATATCTTTTCTACTATGAGGAATACTTCAAATATTTAAACCTTGTGTCTCAGGCTGGTGTTTGGCAGAAGGAACTCAGATAAAAAGCAAAGGAGCACATAAATCTAAATGACACAAACACTTGTTTCTTTTCAGTTCCCCTCTTTTCAACATTAAAGTGTCTCATTTGAAACAGTCCAATAAAAAGCACACAAATGATAACACCCCAAGAGGAAGCTGAATCACACGAGCCAGAATTTCATCCTCTAACTCCTATGGAAACCTCAGAAAAAAACCATCCAACCTAGGGAGCCTGTGGAATCAGAATTCCCCTTTTCCTAACTCTTTAACTCGTTGGATTCACCACAACACATACATAGAAAATGCCTGTTATAAAGAGGAGGAACAAACAGCTTTCTCCTACCCCTTGATCCCCAGCAGCCCTGGCTATTTTTCTGTATTTCTATTTTGACTGATCCCCCTGAAAATCTGTCATTATTCACAAACTCTGCACTAAGCTTTTTGTAAATACGATTCAGCCTTCAGTTAGAAAATCAGATTTCATACATCACAAGCCTCAAACATCCTGGCTTGGTTTTTCCTCCTCAGCTGAAATACACAACTTGTTCTGTCCTCTTCTTCTGAGATGGGAGATGTCAGCAAATGTCACTTCCCACAAACATTTCTCACCCTGCATCTGTCACATGCACAGGGGCAGCCACAAACTGATGCTCTCCCAGCCAATCATTTGGTTAAAAGAAAAAGATTCCTGCTTTATTGGTGGATAATTAAACCTTTTTTCTTTCATGTTTGCTCCAACCATATTGCAAAACTAGTTTACAAAAAAAGATAACCTTTTTGAGGATCAAAGGAAGAGATTGGTTCCATTACTTGCATTAGGCAGAGCTGTCTGTTGTGTGGCCTCCAGAATCAAGGCAGAAATGTACTTTAGAAAGATCTGAGTAACACACTTTACTCAAAACATTTTTTTATTATATTGCTTCTTGACTGTTTCAGCTTACTCTGTATCTGTGCACTTTATTTTAAGCACTCCAGAAGTGGATGACAGGTCTGGGGGAAAAAGATAGAATCTGACCAGCATCTCACAAATGCATCTTCAAATATTGCTTTAAAACCAGAAATTACATTTGGAAATGGTATTTTGTACATTTCCACGGGTGAGGTATTCAAATGGTGTTAGGATGTAACACAATATTGCCTGATGTTAAAAGCACTTTCTCAATATTTGTCAATATTATTTTTAAAGGGAAATATTAAAATGATCTAGGCCATCTGAACCAACTAATGATGCAGCTGGATGCCTTATGATAAATTAATAATATGATAGCCACATGATTTTGCCACACTTCAAAAAATTAAACCAATTTATTTAGTTCCACAATATTGGAATCAATCCAGCTATTCCTCACTCTTTCTGGTATTTTATTTTAATATGACTTCTTGCTAAAAAAACCCAATATGCTTGTACACCCCTCTCTAACTTTTCTCTTCCCATTCCTATGGCAAGGTTTTAACAGAGCAGCCAATTTTAGTCAAATTAGTTGGAAAATTAACAGCCTCAAACATACACTTTCCTGAAAGGCTTCAGAAGTGGCTGAGCAGCCAGCAGTAACTTCATTGCTGGGGGGTGAGGCAGTGGCCAGAGAAACCCCCAGTTTCCAGGGGAATGGTGATTTTCTGACTATATCATCAGTTTTGCAGCTGGTGTGAGTGCTGCAGAATGTTGGATATGGGCTAAACACAGTGTGGAGAACAAAAAAACTTCTTCCAGACTTCCTGAGTTTGAATTAAAGGAGGAATTAAGTTTGGAACTAAGGAACTAAGTTTGAATTAAAATCATTACATGGAGACATCAGGATTTTTTTAGAAGAGGAGGAGTTTGGTGGGAAGTGGCACAGAAACATGCCATGATTTCTCACCAAAACCTGATTTTTTGGGGGGTTCCTGGTTCCAGCTTGTATTTTTAGGAAGGAATTTTTAGGCAGCTTCCACCCAGCTTGTATTTTTAGGAAGGAATAATGGGGTTTCCTACTTCATAAATATGTTGTTATTTTCTCAAAGCTGCTGCTCAAACCCATCCATGCCATGAAATCACCACGTTCATCAATGCAAAGAAAGTTTTTGTCCTCTGCCAAAAATCTGCTGAATTCTTTTGACTTGGAGGTGGGGGGATCAAGGCTTGGCATCCAACAGCCTGCAGCTCTCTTTGCAGATGAGTTTGCCATTTGTGATTCCACCCAGAAAATTAAACATGGGCATCCAACAGGTCAAGAGCCAGAAGCTTGAATGGAGGAAAAGAGCAGCACGGTTGTGGGAAACAACCTATCCCACAAAACACCTCAGAGATAAGGAGGGGTTGGAATAATATAAATTTCTGCATCTTTCTAGCATGCTCCCAAATAAGAGATGTGTGTGTGCATCCTCGTGTGCCTGTGCATTTCTGTCCAACTGAGAGCAGTACTTCAGTCCCAAAATAAGTACAGAAAGGAGAATTTTCCAGTTTGTATCCTCTGGCAAATGCAATTTCCCTCCCAACACACATTAAATTCATTTAGCCTAGTGCATTTTTAATAGACATTATTCATCTATTACCTTAATGAGCTTGTGGTGAAAGCATATTGCCTCCCAATTTCAACAAAAGCAGTCTAATATTGCTGCAGCTTTTTCCCCTTTTGCCTTCTAAGGCAGCAGCATGGAGGGGGGAAGAAAAAAAAGCTATAGAGACAGATAAGGTTTTTATTCTGTGTCACAACACTACATTAAGAATAAAACCTTCCACTTAAACACTTAAATGAAAACATCGAGAAACTAATTTACCATTTGTAACCACATGATTTAAGTAGGAGCAGCTTTAATTTTCTTCCCATTTTCCTCATATTCAATGTGAGCCCACATTAGATTTCACTGGCTCAAATCACAACACTTAAAGCCACTTTCATTTTCTTTTTGATTAAATAATTGAAATTCCTGTCACTGCCTGCACTTTACTAGCACACAAATTTTGTGTGTAAGGATAAATACTCTTTCTTTCTCCCTTCCCTGGCTGTAGGCTTTTTTTTCCTCTTTTTTTTTTCCTTTTTTTTTTTTTTTTTTTTTTTTTTTTAGTTTAATCTTAAAAGCAAGCCAGGTTTAGTTTATTGATGGTTCCATAAAATGGTTTAGTACTCCATTCACCTATTTCGTGGAATTACACTGCTCCCATTAAGTGATTGTTTGGAGAAATTATGGAAAGCCATCTTCTCTAATTTAGCTGTCATCGTTGGAAGGTTATTGCTATCCAATCCTAAAAGGACAGGAAGCTGAGCTACTCCTGTGCTGTCCCCTCTCCCCGCATCCATTAATGTCTGAAGCCTTGATTTTTATTGAAGTATTTGTTTCAATTAGGGTAACAAGTTTTATTAATGCTCCCTAAGAAGTTCCTCTGACAAAATCCAAGCCCTTTCCCTTGGCAGCTCAGTGAATGCCCCAGGTGATGCTCAGTGATGAGGGGGGGGAATCTCCAGCCCAGCTCCAGCCCAACACCTCCCAGCCTCACCCCCCTCAGCTGCTTCCAACACATCCTGCAGGGCTCCAGCAAAGCCCATTCCCACTTCTTTTGCTTTTTTCTTTAAGCCCTGGGAGGGGCTTATGAATGAATATGAGGAAAATAGGAAGAAAATTAAAGCTGCTCCTACTTAAATTTTGCAGCCTGGAAAACGCAGCTCTGATGGATGCTGGGGGCAGCCTGGTGGCTGTGTCCTGCTTGGTCTTGGGACAGTTGTCACATCCCCAGGGGACAGGAGGGTTAGAGGTGCTTGAGCAAGGCAGTTTCATGAACCCTGGGCTTTGCTGTCATTTCTGGTTTAGATTTTGCAGCAAGTGTGGCCCTGTGCAAGCTGCTTTGATCTGTAAGCTCCCAAGGATGGGGGGATCTGAGCTTTTAGATTTATGTGCCTGGGTGTGTGTATGCTTCAGGTCCTGATAGGTGAAGCAGGGATCTTAAAGACCTCCTGTGTTTTCTTTACTGTCCCTGGAAGCAACCCAAAGGATTCTCTTGGTGCTGGGTGCAGTGGGATCCAGAATCCCAGGGTGAGAGCCTCCAACAACACAGCAGCAGTGGTAGATACCACGGGTGCTCTGTACTTGCCAGCATCAGCCTCACAATTTAACTCTTAATTCTTCTTCATTCCCACTAACTGCAGGAGATTTAACCCAAAATAATAGGTGCTGCCCAAAGACCCCAGCAGAAAACCTACAGAAGACATTTTAAGTGAATGGGGAGAGACTCTGCCCCCCCTGTTACTTCTTTTATCCAAATTACAAAGGCTCATAGAAGGCTTCAGGTGTCACCCTTTGCAGGGAGGAGACAGACCCTGCATGCTGGGCCCTGCTGGTTAAATCTGCTTTCCTAAAGCCCCTGCTTTCCCTGCTGAGGAGATGCTGCAGGATGAGGAAGCAGGAGAGGAGCAAAGAGAGGGATGGGGGATAGGGACACAAAGTGATACAGAAAAGGACTCCCAGGACCAACCAGCTCCCATGAGAAACACACATTATCTTTCCCAGCAAGAACCATTTTGCCATTCTCTCTTAATCTGACACTTTGCTGGTTCTGGGCAATGCTCACAAGGTGCAGAGCCCCTTCCAGCATCATGCAGGAGAAGGAGCTATCAGGAGAGGTCACAAGGTGCAGGAAGATTTCTTCCTTTTCTGCAGCAGCACAAATAAGAAGGGCAACGTGTGTTACCTCCTGGGTGAGCTTTTCACTGCTGTGAAATAAAACAGAGCCTGGGCAGACGTGGCCTGAAATGAGAAGAGGCAATGACAAGAGGCCAAGCACATCACAAGTTCTCAGAGCCACAAACCCCACCCAGAACAAGGTTGTGTCTGTTCTTTGAGAAAACCTTTGTGACCTTCAAAAGATCTCCAGGTTTTATAATTCTATCTGCTGAGCTGGTGGAAGATATTGCCTTTTGCTACCAGCCTGCCCAAGCTTGTCTCATACACCAGCAGGAAAACCAATAAAGGTGACTCTCATTTCCATGTAACACATCAGCCCATCCCACAGAGTTCAGAATCCTTCCTGCCAGTGCTGAACATCCATTTTCTAATGGCAAAACAACAAACCAAAACCACCAACGTAAACAAGACCACAGAAAGGGAAGTTTGCCACCAGTTAGGTGCAGAAGTTAGGGCCCTTTCTGTGAATACAGCAGTGCCAGAGGTCAGCCACAGCTGTTAATGCTGAAAGGAGGTCCAAGAAACAGAAGAAAACCATCTTTGTGGTTGCCTCTCCCTTTCTCTCTAAGTATTCACCCTAGAGGACATTGTTAACATATAATAACTGGGCATGTCCAAATCAATTAGGCAACTCCTAATAAAGCAGATGCTGCTATTGTGAAGATGATGCAGTGAAAGTATGGGTGTAGGAAGGCCCTCAGCAGAGTCTGGCCTAAGCAGATATGATGCTAATTGAATTCTTGCTGGCAATTTTTCACCCTTAAATGAACAAGAAAGAGAGGAATCTTAAAGTCTCATCTGTTTAGCTTGTGAACAGGACAATGTTTTCAGGCCCAGTAAATGAGCAGCCTAATCCATGGGGATGTTAGCATGAGGGGTTTCTTTTTTTTTTAAAAAAAAAAAAGCAGCACCCCAATATCCTGATATGGTGAAGATGGGTTGTGCCCTGTTCCCACAGCACCAGCAGTGATCAGAGAGTTGGTTATTTTAGTTAATGGTAAGGAAACTGAGCTTTTCTCCAGTTTTTCCTTGTCCAGAGGCTGGAGCTACCACACAAGGCAACCAGAGGGCTTTTCATGGTGCCATGAACACACCAGCCTGCTGCTCACACCAGAACACTTTCAGAACTTTAAGGAGGTTCTGACAGCACAAAAATTTCAAATATGAACAGAAGAAGGATGTAACTGGCCCCAGGGCACCTGAATAAAAAACTACTCCTCCCTGTATCCCTTTACTGCTAAACCCACACCCAGAAAACTCCTACTTTGAAACTTGCCATTTCTCTCCTTTTTCCTTTGCAATTCTTCCAGGAAGAGGGAAATTCAGCTTCCAGCCCCCAGATGTCCCTGAAGCAGGCTCTGCCCTCTGAGAGGATGGAGATGCTGGGGTGCAGCAGGACCCCTGGCACCCCCTGCCAGTGCTCAGCATCCCCCAAGCCCCAGGAAGAAAACCAAAACCTTTCTCTGAAGGTTGAGATGCCAATTTGCAAGTGGAACCTCACTCAACCAGACGTAGGACTCAGATTTTTACAAGGACTGAAAGCTGAATTCCAGGGTTAAACATTCAGGGTATTATTTTTGTTGCTAACAGCCTTGCTTTTTATTAATGCTGGCACAAAAGAAGTGATTTCTCCCCCTCATTGTTATCAATGAGTAATTAAGTCTCTTCTGGTAACCCTATGCCAAGAAGACCTTTTAAATTAAAATATTTTCCATTTGATTTTGTTAGCTGCTAAATGAAGATCAGGAAAAATAGGCTAATTACAGCTATCCTAATCAAGCCCCTACAATAACCCATAATTACACCCACATTTATCACCTTTGTGCTGGACACTTTAACCTGTTGTGGTTCATAATGAGCACCAGGGGCTGGAAGCCAACATCTCTCCCCTGCTCAGGCTGGAGTTTTGATTGAAAGTGTGGAAACAAACTCTCTGGTTGTGAAACTGTAATTAGGGTAATTTGTGAGGCTTTCCTATTAGCAGCAAACCCAGGTTAGAGAGCTGGGATGGCTGGAGCACACTGGGTGACTCTAGGTGTATTTTATTGCACCATTACTGCTCAAACACAGACTTAGAATCATAGAATCCTAGAATGGGCTGGGTTGGAAGGGACCTCAGAGCTCATCAAGTCCAACCCTTGATCCACTCCCCCCGTGGTTCCCAGCCCATGGCACTGAGTGCCACATCCAGGCTCTTTTGAAATATCTCCAGGGATGGAGAATCCACCCCTTCCCTGGGCAGCCCATTCCAATGGCTGAGCACCCCCTCCATCAAGAAATTCTTTCTAATGTCCAACCTAAACCTCCCCTGGCACAACTTGAGCCCTCTTGTGCCCTCTTGTCTTGCTGAGAGTTGCCTGGGAAAAGAGCCCAACCCCCCCCTGGCTCCAACCTCCTTTCAGGGAGTTGGAGAGAGTGATGAGGTCTCCCCTGAGCCTCCTCTTCTCCAGCCTCAACACCCCCAGCTCCCTCAGCCCTTCCTCACAGGACTTGTGCTGGATCCCTTCCCAGCCTCCTTGCTCTTCTCTGGACCTGCTCCAGCACCTCAATCTCCTTCCTGAGCTGAGGGGCCCAGAACTGGACACAGGACTCAAGCTGTGGCCTCCCCAGGGCTGAGCACAGGGGCAGAATCCCTTCCCTGGACCTGCTGGCCACGCTGTTCCTGAGCCAGCCCAGGATGCCATTGGCCTTCTTGGCCACCTGGGCACACTGCTGCCTCCTCTTCAGCTTCCTGGCAATCCAGACTCCCAGGTCCCTTTCTGCCTGGCTGCTCTCAGCCACTCTGTGCCCAGCCTGGAGCTCCCCATGGGGTTCTTGTGGCCAAAGTGCAGGACCCGGCACTTGGCCGTGTTGAACCTCATCCCCTTGGGATCAGCCCAACTTCTTGGAAGACAAGAGGCAGGATGTGATCTCAGATCAATCCAGGGCCCCTGGCTGACTCTCCAAGCCTTATCAAATCACTGCTTGCATTTAGGGGTGAAAAAAAAACAACCCAAAACCTCGTGCCTCGGTTTCCCCACCCGTAGAGAAGAGGTAGGAGAGTGATTCAGGGGGCTGAGGCATCACCCACACACATCCAACCCCCAGACAGGTTGTTGTCTCTCAATTAAACTCTGTGTGTGTGTGTGTCAGTCTTTTGAGGACAAAATTCCATTTAAGCCCCACAGTCAAAGCCACAGAGACCTCAGCAGAGACCAAGCAGTGCCACGGTGCTGATGGGTTGGGAAGAAGCTTATTACAAGGCAGGGAAAAAAGAAGTGAAATAAAACAAGGGGTGGGATCTTTGCACTAAACAACACTGCCTGTATGGAAATATTCAGAGGAAGGAAAGAAAAAAATTGTTAAATCATGTCATTTTGCTGGGCTGGACTAAAGGCCACCCAGCACTGCCCACACTTATGAGGCCATTCAGAGCTGATTTATTGCTTGAGACCACAGAGACAAAATCAAGCCATTACAACCTTTTAAAAGCTTTCTTGCAACAAACTAAAAATATCCATTGCTGACAGATGCAAGCTGTCAATAAGGAATTTAAGAACTCAGTATGAAGAGTGGGAAGAGTGGCAAGTCTTGATAAACATCTCAAATTGGGTCTTACTCGGTGGGAAACACGTAGTTTATAGTGGTAATTGTAAAGGGCATTTTACACTGAATCAATTAAATGAAAATCTTTTAAAGCCTTTTTAAAAAGAGACCTTTTTAAGTTAACAGGTGATTTTAATTGGAACCATGGGACTTGCATCATGGGAGGTGGGTTGGGTTTTTTTGTTCAGGTTTTTTTTTGGAAGCATTCAATATAGGGGAAAATCGATACACTTCCATCAGCATCTGAACTCCTAGAGTCTTGCAAGTTGGGCAGTGAAACTAAGCAGGAATTACAGTTTGCTCTGGTTTTGCTTGGCTTTTTCAAGCAATTAAATATATCTGCACCAGAACTCCTGAACTGTGAAATGTGCAGAGAGTTTATCAAGCCTGAGTTATCTTAGGATATTATTTTTAGTCAGAATCTTCTGCCACAACGCACCAGAAAACAGCATGTGCTTTTTAGAGACAATTTACCTTTGGAGAAGATGTCAAACATGCCAGCTGACACAATCAAAAGCAGTAATTGCATGCCAGAAGCATTTTGCTTTTAAATTCCTTTTCTTACTTCACAACCAGAAAGGATGCTCTGCAGAGCCAGCCCCAGGGACTGAAGTCACAGCCCCAAAAAAACCTTCCCTGAAAAGCAAATGACACTTCCAGCCTTTTAGACCTGCTCTGTACTTAATCACATCCAGCACTACCTGCCCTGAAAGGTGTGATCCAGGAACACCAATGATCTCCCTTGGGAGGAGGTTTGGGAAAACCAAGGGAAGGAATGAGACAGGTCCTTGGGTAAAGACCTGGAGCTATGGAGCCCCGGAGGCAGGAATTAACTGGGCTACCCTGTGGATCCTTTCTTCCTCAGAAATAAATTTCAGACTGTTGAATTTCATCACCTAAAAGCCAGAGGGCTTTTACACAGGTCCTCTGTGTTCAACCCAGATCAGGACAGCTGAGCTGCAGGAGCAGGCAGGGATCTCCTGGATGGGGAGGAAGATTTGCAGGGAGGGTAAAACAGGGGTGGCAGGAAAAGCATCAAATGAATCCCTCAACTACCTCTGGCTTCTCCATAGTTAAACAAGAGCTCATCCCATCCCTTCCTAGATGGGGGGAAGGATCTGGCAGAGAAAACTCTGGTTCTGTCCAGGCAGACACCAAGGAGAGGGGGAGAAGCATGGGTTTGCTTCCCAGCTTTGGGGGGAGGAAAACCCCTAATCCTGCAATGACTTCCTGGCACTTCCACACACGTCCTCAAGCTGGTGGGTGACAGGGTGGCCACAGAAAGCCACAAAATGCCTTTCACATTCCCCCGTGGGGAAACTGAGGCACTGCAAGGGAGTGACTGCAGAGAGGGGCAGCAATCCAGCCCCCACATCTCCATGGAATTGCTGTGCTTCTGCTGTGCTTCTGCTGTGCACTGAGTGATTAGTCTGGGGCTTTGCTGAGTGTAAAGTTATGGAGCAGGAGATCCAATCACAGGCACAACTCAGGCTGTGCTACAGGCCTATTTGAAAGGGTAAGTGTTCTGCATTTTTATTTTTTTTTATTTTTTTTTTTTATGCCTGCAACAATCTAGACAAATAGGCTTTTAAATTAAGCAGTGATTTGGAATATAAGTGAGTGCATTTAAGCTGCTAAGAGATGGAAAGATCCTAATGGCTGAAATATTTGTCATATCACAAATAAACTGGCTGTATCGGGAGCTACTAATATAACTAATTTTTACCAAATCCTTCACTGCTCTGTGATAGAAAATGAGGTCAGCATAGGTTGAGGCAACATAAAATGAGCAGCTGCCAGAAGGCAGCACAGAATACTGATAAAGGACTCTGCAGAAACTGTATCTCCTGCCCACGGAAAAAAGGAATCAGGTTGTTCAAATTAAGATAGAGCTTTTCCAGAGCATCCAGGGTTGTTTTAATGAAAAGGTGCCCACGAATACAGGCTTCCAATGGATCCGGAATACAAATGCATACCGAGACTCTTCCTCAGAGCCTCCCCAGCCCCGGGCTCGCTCAGTTTTTCCGGGCTGTAATTGTCGGGTCCTTGTGACTTTTGAAAGACACTTGGGTGGCAGGGAGGGCAGGAGATGCTGCCCCGGGGCAGCTGATGAGAGGCCCCGGGATTTCTACAGCTCCTTCGATTCCTGCGGGGCTTCCCAGTTACAGGAGTTAAACCCTGGCTTAATCTGCCCACTCACAAGGAGGAAAAGTGATGTGAAGAGGAATTCTGAGGATTTAGCCCACTTTAATAGCAAAATAAGCCCCAAACCTGCAGAGATACTGCCTGGAACAGCCCTTGCACATGGAGAGGTTCAGGACCTAGGAGCAGCCCCCCCCCAAATCGCCTTTTTTTCTGCCATGTCCCCTTGCAACTCTGTCACAGGGGTACAAGATGCCCTAAACTGCCACATTTGAGGATAAAACACCTGGGAAAGAGAGGCAGGTGTCAGTGATGCAGCAAAAGATTGTGTTTTGCTTACCAGACATTTGGGACCAAGTGGGACATGGCCATACTCTGGTTATATGAGAAAAACGATGTAATTGTTTGCATTCTTATGTGTATAGAGGAGAGGGGAGAGGGGAGAGGGGAGAGGGGAGAGGGGAGAGGGAGAGGGGAGAGGGGAGAGGGGAGAGGGGAGAGGGGAGAGGGGAGAGGGGAGAGGGGAGAGGGGAGAGGGGAGAGGGGAGAGGGGAGAGGGGAGAGGGGAGAGGGGAGAGGGGAGAGGAGAGAGGAGAGAGGAGAGAGGAGAGAGGAGAGAGGAGAGAGGAGAGAGGAGAGAGAGAGAGGAGAGGAGAGGAGAGGAGAGGAGAGGAGAGGAGAGGAGAGGAGAGGAGAGGAGAGGAGAGGAGAGGAGAGGAGAGGAGAGGAGAGGAGAGGAGAGGAGAGGAGAGGAGAGGAGAGGAGAGGAGAGGAGAGGAAAGGAAAGGAAAGGAAAGGAAAGGAAAGGAAAGGAAAGGAAAGGAAAGGAAAGGAAAGGAAAGGAAAGGAAAGGAAAGGAAAGGAAAGGAAAGGCAAAAAGAAAAGGAAAAAAGAAAAGGAAAAAAGAAAAAGAAAAGGAAAAAAAAAGAAAAAGAAAAGAAAAGAAAAAAAAGGAAAAGGAAAAGGAAAAGGAAAAGGAAAAGGAAAAGGAAAAGGAAAAGGAAAAGGAAAAGGAAAAGGAAAAGGAAAAGGAAAAGGAAAAGGAAAAGGAAAAGGAAAAGGAAAAGGAAAAGGAAAAGGAAAAGGAAAAGGAAAAAAGGAAAAAAGGAAAAAAGGAAAAAAGGAAAAAAGGAAAAAAGGAAAAGGAAAAAAGGAAAAGGAAAAAAGGAAAAGGAAAAAAGGAAAAGGAAAAGGAAAAGAGCCCTTTGGAAAGAGTATTTCATCACTGCTCTCCAGATATGAACATCCCATCTTTGAATAAAGGGAGGACTTTCATTGTAACAAGAAGCCCTTTTCATCCCTAAACCCAAAAAAGCAAGTAACTCTGTTGTTCAGCTGGGAAACTGAAGCACAGGGAAACTGAGGCACAAAATGCCTCCCAGAAGGGAGCAGACTGAGTGTCTTTTCCCCCCAGACAGGGCTGGCAGCACAAAGCGGATTTTACACCTTCATTAGCAGCAAACTGGGAGCGACTCCACTGTGGAAAAACCAGGTCAGAGAGGGAACCAGGGCACCCAGTTATTATTTGGGAGGATTTGTTAGCACAGGCTCACTCCCACCTAGTCCCAGCTCCCTGTGTCACAGCTCTCCCGGGATCAATAGGCAGAGAGCCTCGGAGGGGGAGCAGCCACCCCTGGGGACCATCAGACAGTTTAAGAAGAATAAGATCACCATGGATTAGCAATAAAACTTAAATCTCGCCGCATCTCCTAAGTGGAAGGGGAGAAGGGTTCATATTTGATAACCATTAAATGGTTTAATGAAATAATTATAACCCAGACTCCCGAGCCCGGCCCCAATCGATAACTATGAGCTCTAAGCAACAGCAGGACCCAAGTTCTGCCATTTTCACAGTGCTCCCCAGCAGGCAGAGTGTGCGACTACAAATGCGATTGCCAGTAAAGTTGCATTAAAACATCCCCATCAAGGGCAATCATAGATTAAAGGCTACCGAGGCGCTGCAGTCCGGCCGGTCAATACGCTTCATTTTCTGCATCACCCCCAATTTCTCCACCCTCCCGCGGACTATTAGTGGGAGTCGATTTGCTGTCAATGAACAGCCCTGGAGAAGGCTGCATTAATGCAGGCTCACAAAACCAGTGCGCATGGCATTACCACTTCACTCGCTTTCAAATGAGAGCCCTAATGCTGCCTCCAGGCAGCTTCCCCGCAAGTTAACGCGATGTGCGGTTTGCTGGGACCGGGCTAAATATTTCATCTCTAAAGATTTCAGCGGAGATTTGATGAGGGGAAATAAAACTCCTGCCTGGTGGGAAATCAGTCTGAACAATAGAATTATTAGGAGTCGGTGGAAAAAAAACGACGGGGACGGGGTGATGGTGATGTGGGGTCGGGATGAAGAGCGGGGAAAAAAAAAAAAAGAAAAAGCTCAAGGAGGGCTGAGCACCCATTTGTCTGCTATCAAATCCAGTGATTTGTCTGCTATCAAATCCAGTGATTTGTCTGCTATCAAATCCAGTGATTTGTCTGCTATCAAATCCAGTGATGGGGCAGAGATTACATATCTGGTGGTAGTGTGCACCTTGCTCCCAGGTTTAGGTGCTCTGGAGCTGCTTTTCAGTGGCAAAAAATCCCCCGGGATACACGGAAGGCAAAGGGAAATGGACAGAGGTTTTATTTATGAGCCCAAGCTCCTAAACCAGCCCGGAACATCTAGATCTGCCAGCCCTCTGCCACAGGTTGCGTTTTCCTTTAGAGGTAGTGGAAAGGGACTTGAAAAAAAAAAAGGCAGCAAACCTATTAATCCTTGCTTTTTCGAGGCCCCAGGACCTCTGCATTGACTGCCTCCTCCGGCAAGCACTCCTGTCTTTCAGCCCGAACAAAACGGCCACGGAGTCAATCGTGTGATGAAAAAACAGGCACTTAACCAGAGAGAGGATACAAGTACTGAGCTCAGCAGCGAGCAGGCTGCTTGGTCTCCTGGTTTAGCTGCATTTCACCTTTCCAGCAAGCCCTTCCAGAAGGGCACTTGGAAATCGCAGCTTTGGTTTGTGCCCTTTCCTTACAACCTGCTGTTGCCACCCACTGCTGAGCACCCGAGCTCACGCTTCTCCTGAGCTGTTTTTCTTATCTTCTTTTTCTTTGTGTGAGTTCCTAAGGGTTATTTGAAAGAGTTAACAGCATCTCTGCAGTTGTTGGGGGTTTACGGAATTCCCGCTTCTCCAAGGGAAAAAGTCAAGCACATCTTGGTTAATTATCCTTGCAGCTACTGAAGATTATAAACCTGGGCTCACATGAAAAACAGGAAGAGTTAACCCCTAAAACCTGTCTTTCAGAACGCTACCTTCTTCAAGAAATTGTGAATGCTCCTTCAAAGCTCCATTTCTTTGCATTTTGGTGTAGGAAATAAGCAACTCCTGACTCCCAGGGCAAACAGGAGTTTCCCCCCCTCATTCACAGAGTCCTTAATATTTATACCAAAGCCGTACGAGGAATTAGGAGCTTTTTTCTTACCTCTCCTCCTGTGCAACCTTTGGCTTTCCAAGAAGCTGAATTAGGTGTCTGAACAGGGTTGTTTGGAAAATCTGCCCAACTTTGCCTGAGCTGTTTCCACTCAGCAAGAACGAAGCTCTCCCACAGACGGGTCACTGGCTCCAGCAGTAAACACCTTCAAACCCAAACTTAAGCTGCACACCTCCAGTTTTCTCAAAAAATAAATGTGCTCTGCCTCTCATGCACAAAGACACAGGGAAATTTGGTACTGACCCAAAGCAGGAGCTTCTACAGTAGCATATTCCTTGCCTCTGATCCCAAACAGTCACAGTAATATTTATTTTATTTTTGTAAAATAAACCCTTAAGTGCAGCTATGAACAGGCTATGCAACTTTTTTTTGTGTTACCTGTCAGGGGATCCTCCTCAACAGAAGAAAATTTAGCCACTTCCATTTCTCATTTGAAATACAAAGGAAGATGGAAGCTCCCCAGGTGCTTGCCCTTGGCATTAGCCAAATCAGGGAGGGCTGGGAAGGTTTGCAAATTATTGCTTAATTTGACCCTGACCCAGAAACACATGTGCCAGAAAAAAAAAACAAACCCGAAAGCAAACCCAAAAAACCAAAACCAACAAAACAAACCAACGTTGAATTTAAGTTTTCTAACAAAGGAAAAAAAGGAAAAAATTGAATTCAAGGTAAAAAAAAAAAAAAAAAAGAAAGGAACAAAAAAGAACTTTAATTACAGATTTCGAGTTAACCTAAAGATAAGACAACAAAGCCTTACCCCCTGCTCGGGGAATGCAGTGCCAGGCACAGAGATTTTTGGGGAGCGAGCAGCTCCCAGGCAGCCCCAGGGGGGCCATTCCCCGGTCTCTGGTGCCCTCCTGTGGCCAAACCCCGGTACTGCAGGCACCCTGCCCGACCCCCGGCCTGACCCCCCCCACCCCAAACCTCTGCACCTGAATGCCGAGGGCAGCCCTGACCCCAGCATGGGATCCTCCTGCCCCTCTTTGGTCAGACAGTGTTAAATATTTCCCTGATTCCCCAGTTGTTCTAATACCTGTTGTAATATTAACCTTGATATCGATGTTAATATTAATATCGACATTAATATTGATACTTAACATTAATAGTGACAATGCTGTCGTTTTTACTATTCTGTTGATATTAACATCGCCATCGCTCACTGTGTCTCCTGAACCAGTTGCTACATTTTATGCCATTTCCTGGCAAAGCAGAGGGCAAGGCAGGGAGCAGGCAGATCCTTCGGGCTGGCAGTCTGATCATAGAACCATAGAATCCTAGAATGGGCTGGGTTGGAAGGGACCTCAAAGCTCATCAAGTCCAACCCTTGATCCACTCCCCCCGTGGTTCCCAGACTGAGTGCCACATCCAGGCTCTTTTGAAATATCTCCAGGGATGGAGAATCCACCCCTTCCCTGGGCAGCCCATTCCAATGCCTGAGCACCCTCTCCAGAAAGAAATTCTTTCTAATGTCCAACCTAAACCTCCCCTGGCACAACTTGAGACCTCTTGTGCCCTCTTGTCTTGTTGAAAGTCATCTGGGAAAAGAGCCCAACCCCCCCCTGGCTCCAACCTCCTTTCAGGGAGTTGGAGAGAGTGATGAGGTCTCCCCTGAGCCTCCTCTTCTCCAGGCTGATGATGCAAAGCAGGAAATTAATTCCTTATTTCGCTGTGCTTACACGTGCAGCCTCAGCTTTAGCTGCTAAACTGTTTTCCTTCAGCCTCTTCCGCTGAAACACGGAGTGAAACGCAGAGCCAGGCACAGATTTTTGGGGAGCAGATCCTTGGGGAGCAGCTCCAGGCCCGGCGGGTGCCATTCCCCGGGCTGTGCTGCCCTCCTGTGGCCAAACCCCGGTACTGCAGGCAGCCCGCACCTCCCCCGGTCTGAGCCCCCCACCCCAAACCTCTGCACCCCCGGCCTGACCCACCGCCCCAAACCACTGCACCCCCAGCCTGACCCCCCACACCCCAAACCTCTGCACCCCCAGCCTGACGCCCCCCACCCCAAACCTCTGCACCCCTGGCCTGAGCCCCCCCACCCCAAAACCTCTGCACCCCCAGCCTGACTCTCACTCCAAACCTCTGCACCCCCAGCCTGACCCCCCGCCCCAAACCACTGCACCCCCGGTCTGACCCCCCCACCCCACAAAACTCTGAACCCCCGGCTTGACCCCCCCACCCCAAAACCTCTGCACCCCCAGCTTGACTTCCCCACCCCAAACCTCTGCTCCCCCAGCCTGACCCCCCACCCCAAACCTCTGCACCCCCGGCCTGACCCCCCCGCCCCAAACCACTGCACCCCCAGTCTGACTCTCACTCCAAACCACTGCACCCCCGGTCTGAGCCCCCCACCCCAAACCTCTGCACCCCCAGCCCCAAACCACTGCACCCCCGGTCTGACCCCACCACCCAAAAACTCTGCACCCCCAGCCTGACGCCCCCCGCCCCAAACCACTGCACCCCCAGCCTGACCCCCCACACCCCAAACTTCTGCACCCCCAGCCTGACCCCCCACCCCAAAACCTCTGCACCCCTGGCCTGACCCCCCCCACCCCAAAACCTCTGCACCCCCAGCCTGACTCTCACTCCAAACCACTGCACCCCCGGTCTGACCCCCCCACCCCAAAATTCTGCACCCCCAGCTTGACCCCCCCACCCCAAAACTCTGCAGCTGAATGCCGAGGGCAGTCCTGACCCCAGCATGGATCCTCCTGCCCCTTTTTTGTCAGATTTCCCTGCTTCCCCAGTTGTTCTTTTTAATACCGATTATTTTAATATTAATCTTCCTACCAATGGAAATACCAACATCGCCGTTACCACCGGTACCCACATCGCCTCCTGCTGTTTAACTGCTTTTGGGTTAAATACAAGTAAAACGCAGTGCCAGGCACCGCGGTTTTTGGGGAGTGGCTGCCAGGCGGGGCAGGCACTGTCAGGCTCTCAGCCCATCTCTGTGCGTTTTGTAAGGATTGCTCTCCAAAAAAGGTAAAAATCCCTCTTCTCCAATAAACTTAGCACAGGAAGTGTTTTACTTCATGTACCCACTTAAAAAAACCACACAAAATGGATTCTTCTGAATAATCCCTCCATACATAAACACTGCAGAGCTCATTTTCTGGTCACAGCTTCTTTTTTTTCCTCGTATTTCTGGTCACAGCTGAAGCTGCCACTCAAAACCACCTCCCATCCCATAGCTTCTCAAAATGAAACCCCCTCAGAATTCACCTTCATAGGGAAGAACCTTGAGCTGATCAATACCTCAGACTAAATGACATTTATTCACTTTTTCTCATTTTAATTAAAGTCTTTCCCACTGTGGGACCATGGCAACTTAGTTTAACTTCTGAAGATGGGTTAAATCACCAAGGGGCTAAGACAGAATAACTGCACATTTTTCAGTATTTTTGCCAATTTTTAACTGTGCATGTCTATAATGTTGGCCTTTAAGTGAAATGTCAGCCTCCTCTGCCTCTTAAGTAGTGGGTGTGACCCACAGCTCTGTCCAAAATAAACTTTGTTACTCAGGCTTCAAAAACAAAACATGAAGCTCCTTTATTTGTTAAGCCCTAAGCCTTGGGGTTAAGATCATGCTCAGCAACTTCATTTTTTATTTTTCAAGCTGGTTCAGTACAGACGAAGAAATCAGCACAAACATTGTGATGCCCATTAAATAGTTTTTATTCTTTAGGACATTGCATTTCCACTTGTTTACAGGTAAAGTGCAATGGTCTTTAACTCTCCCCCCCTCCTGTGCACATGGTTCAAGTATTCAAAATGCCCAGAAATTATTTTTTTTTTTTTTTTAAGATTTTTTTATTTTTACAGCAGCTCAGTTATGGAGTATTAGATCTGGCAAAATATAACCAGATGTGCCTACAGGTTTGGGTCCTTCAATCTAACCCCCACCCAGGGGGCCTCCAATACTAACTGCTAGTGGAATGCACTGCCTGGGGGCTTTAATCCACCTCCTCGATGGTTGGTCCAGAAGAGGCTCCACCAGATGGAGGAGCTCCCCCACCAGGGAATCCACCAGGCATCCCACCAGGCATCCCTCCTGCACTCTGGTACAGCTTGGTGATGATGGGGTTGCACACCTTCTCCAGCTCTTTCTGCTGGTGCTCAAACTCCTCCTTCTCAGCCGTCTGAAAAAGAGAGAAGCTCGTTAATTAACATCCTGCTCTTGACAAGTGGATGCAATCTGAAAGTCAAATGGCTGAAGGGAACTGGGCTTAAATTTATCTTCAGCCACACCACTGATTTAGGACTCCCTGAAGTCACTCCTAGAATATTTAGACTTCATTTAAGGGAGAGAAAATGGTATCTGCAAACTAGGGGAGACAAAATGGCATCTGCAAACTAGGGGAGACAAAATGGCATCTGCAAACTAAGGGAGAGAAAATTTATCTGCAAACTTGAAACAAAATGGCATCTGCAAACTAAGGGAGAGAAAATGGCATCTGCAAACTAAGGGAGAGAAAATGGCATCTGCAAACTTAAGGGAGAGAAAATGGCACCTGCAAACTAAGGGAGAGAAAATGGCACCTGCAAACTAAGGGAGAGAAAATGGCACCTGCAAACTTAAGGGAGAGAAAATTTATCTGCAAACTAAGGGAGAGAAAATGGCATCTGCAAACTTAAGGGAGAGAAAATTTATCTGCAAACTAAGGGAGAGAAAATGGCATCTGCAAACTAAGGGAGAGAAAATGGCACCTGCAAACTAAGGGAGAGAAAATGGCATCTGCAAACTTAAGGGAGAGAAAATGGCATCTGCAAACTAAGGGAGAGAAAATGGCATCTGCAAACTAAGGGAGAGAAAATGGCATCTGCAAACTAAGGGAGAGAAAATTTATCTGCAAACTTGAGACAAAATGGTATCTGCAAACTAAGGGAGAGAAAATGGCACCTGCAAACTAGGCAGCCTGAATGAGGAGGAATTTCAAGTTCTATGCCTGCAAGCTGTGGTCGCTCAGACATCCAAGGAAGGTACTTGGGCCAACACAAGTCTCTCGACTTCTGGTGGAAACTACGAATGGCTTTGGAATCATTTTCATCACAGCAACCAGAAGCTCTCCTCCATCCTCAAAGTTTTTCTTTATGGCTCAGTGAGAGACTAGAAATGACCACTGATTAAACATGGAATTACACAAACCTGGTTCTTGTCCAGCCAGTTGATGATTTCATTGCATTTGTCCAAGATTTTCTGCTTGTCCTCATCAGAAATCTTGCCCTGGAGCTTCTCATCTTCAACAGTGGCTTTCATGTTGAATGCATAGGACTCCAGGGAGTTCTTAGAAGACACTTTGTCACGCTGCTTCTCATCTTCTGCTTTGTATTTCTCTGCTTCCTGCACCATCCTCTCAATATCCTCCTTGCTCAGCCGGCCTGCAGGAACAGCAACACTTTAATCACTATTTTTCACTTGATTTTCAGCGGAGAATTAATTACTATCACACTCGCACACATTAAAAATTCCACATTTTTGGGCAGGCAGTAAATGAAACCCAAAGGTATCAGAAGCTCTCTTTCTTAAAAGACTTGAGAAGCCTCCTCAGGAATGTTCAATTACTGCTCTGAAGGGTGTAGATCAAGGTGAACACACATTCTGGTTTTGGTGATGATAAAAGGCAGAGCTGGACAAGCCAAGACAAATCCCATCCTCACAATCACACATTCCTTACCCTTGTCATTTGTTATTGTGATTTTGTTCTCCTTCCCAGTGCTCTTATCCACAGCAGACACATTGAGGATGCCATTGGCATCAATATCAAAGGTTACTTCAATCTGAGGTACACCTCTGGGAGCAGGGGGAATACCAGTCAGCTCAAACTTGCCCAGCAAGTTGTTGTCCTTTGTCATGGCACGTTCTCCTTCATATACCTGGCAAGAAAAAAAAAAATCAGCATATTAAGTTGTGTTGGACAATATTTTTAGATCTTAATGGGGTTATGATGGTCGCTCAGACATCCAAGGAAGGTTCTTGGGCCAACACAAGTCTTTCGACTTCTGGTGGAAACTACGAATGGCTTTGGAATCATTTTCATCACAGCAACCAGACATTTCCTGGCACCCCTAACACCAAAACCTCTGGCCTAACATTAAATATCTACCACTGAAGTGCTGAGAGATCTTAAGATTGTTTCACTTACCTGGATCAGCACACCAGGCTGGTTGTCAGAGTAAGTGGTGAATGTCTGGGTCTGCTTGGTGGGGATGGTGGTGTTGCGTTTGATCAGGACTGTCATGACACCTCCAGCAGTCTCAATCCCAAGGGACAGAGGAGTCACATCCAAGAGGAGCAGATCCTGTACATTCTCAGACTTGTCTCCAGACAGAATAGCAGCCTGAACAGCTGGGGGAAGAGAAAGAAACATTGTTAGAGCCTTGCAACAAACAGGCTGCACACAACAGTCAAGCCCCTTGGCTCGCTCAGACATCCAAGGAAGATTTTGGCCATCATCAGTAGACTTCTGGTGGAAACTACGAATGGCTTTGGAATCTGATTCATCATTGCAAGTCCAAATTAAAATCATTATTTGAAGCATTGAAAGAGTCAGGGGTACTGAAGCACCGAAAGGCTCAGGGGTGTTGAAGCACTGAAAGGTTCAGGGGTGTTGAAGCACCGAAAGGTTCAGGGGTGCTGAAGCACCAAAGGGTTCAGGGGTGCTGAAGCACCAAAGGGTTCAGGGGTGCTGAAGCACCAAAGGGTTCAGGGGTGCTGAAGCACTGAAAGGTTCAGGGGTGCTGAAGCACTGAAAGGTTCAGGGGTGCTGAAGCACCGAAAGGTTCAATGCTACTGAAGCACTGAAAGGTTCAGGGGCACTGAAGCACTGAAAGGTTCAATGCTTCAGGTGGAAAACTACCCCAGTGCTGCTGAGAGTTCAGGTAACAGTGTCTGCCCCAAACACCACTCAGAAGGAAGTTTAGTCCTTACCTGCACCGTAGGCCACAGCCTCATCAGGATTGATGCTCTTGTTCAGCTCTTTGCCATTGAAGAAATCCTGCAGCAACTTCTGAATCTTCGGGATACGAGTAGACCCCCCAACCAGCACGATGTCGTGGATCTGGGACTTGTCCAGCTTGGCATCCCGCAGAGCCTTCTCCACAGGGTCCAGGGTGCCACGGAACAGGTCAGCATTCAGCTCTTCAAAGCGAGCTCTGGTGATGGATGTGTAGAAGTCAATACCCTCATAGAGAGAATCAATTTCAATGCTGGCCTGGGTGCTGGAGGACAGGGTCCTCTTGGCCCTCTCGCAGGCGGTGCGGAGGCGCCTGACTGCTCTCTTGTTCTCACTGATGTCCTTCTTGTGCTTCCTCTTGAATTCAGCAATGAAGTGGTTCACCATCCTGTTGTCAAAGTCTTCTCCACCCAAGTGAGTGTCACCCGCAGTGGATTTCACCTCAAAGATGCCATCTTCAATCGTCAGGATGGACACATCAAAGGTGCCACCTCCCAGGTCGAAGATCAGAACGTTTCTTTCAGCACCCACCTGGAAGAGAGCAATTCCCACCATTAAACTCATCCTCTACTCCCAGGTGGAGCTTTACCAGCAGGGTTATCAGGTGCTCCATCCATACCTTCTTGTCCAGACCATAAGCTATGGCAGCAGCTGTTGGCTCATTGATGATTCTCAGCACGTTGAGCCCTGCAATGGTTCCTGCATCTTTAGTAGCCTGACGCTGGGAGTCGTTGAAATAAGCTGGCACAGTCACTACAGCATTAGTAACAGTCTGAAAACAAGCAAAAAAACCCAGTTATTTGGCTAAAACACCCTCCTATACACAACTACTCACTGTATCCCACTGTAATCCTCAAGCTTACCTTCCCAAGATAGGCTTCTGCAATCTCCTTCATTTTGGTTAAAACCATGGATGAAATTTCCTCTGGGTAGAAGCTCTTGGTCTCGCCTTTGTACTCCACCTGGACTTTGGGTCTGCCAGCATCATTCACCACAGTGAAAGGCCAGTGCTTCATGTCAGACTGCACAACAGAATCATCAAATCTGCGCCCAATCAACCGTTTGGCATCTGCAAAATAAATTGCCCGTGTTATAAATGTACTTGCTCACAAAAAAAAAAAATTATTTTTCCTAAAACGCAATACACAAAACCCCACAACACTACTTAATCTGAAATTACTGCTGCCTTGGGAAGGCTCTGCTACAACCACTGTTAAGTTTTAGCTCAGATAGGGACAAACCCCTCAGCATCACCTCACAACCACACTGCAGCTGGGCCCTGAACCACAGCACAGTGCAGGCATCAGACACACTTAAAACCACTTAAAAATAACACACAAAAACAACCTGCAGCCAGGCAGTATGACTAGAAATCATATGCTTTCCTACACTTAATAAAGCTTAATGATTACTCCAAACTATTTTATTACTCAGACCATAATTTATGGGTTTTTTCACTTCCAGGACAAACCTCTAACCCTGCTATCAGTCAGTTATTTTTATAACCAAGGAACGTTTATCACTATGCTAAACTTTTTAACGTGAAATACACACACCCTGCAGCCTTACCAAAAACTGTATTGGTAGGATTCATTGCCACTTGGTTCTTTGCAGCATCTCCAATCAACCTCTCTGTGTCTGTGAAGGCGACGTAGCTGGGGGTGGTCCTGTTCCCCTGATCGTTGGCAATGATCTCCACCTTCCCATGTTGGAACACACCAACACAGGAATAGGTGGTGCCAAGATCAATCCCGACAGCTGGTCCTTTGGACATTGTGACTAAAAAAGGCAAAAAAAAAAATTAAATGCAAAATTAAACTTAAGATGGGGATGACTAGATTGCTTTTACCACACATTTACCAGGATTAAGCTATTTTCACGGGTCGCTGGTGGAGCCCAAGGCCTGGACTACAACTCCCAGCATGCACCGCACCGCCCGGATCACGTGGCCGCCGGCCGCCATCTTGTGCGCCGGGCCATGCGGTTCCCCCCGCTCGGCGTGGGCCGGGCCATGCGGCCTGGCACAGCCCCAGCCCCGCTGCGACACCAACCCCTGCACCCCGCCAGGAGACGCAGCCTTCCCCTCGCCGCCCCCCCCCCACCCCCCCCGCGCCTTCAGGGACCCACTCGCCCGCCCTAGGATCCCGCTCCTTCCCTCCCCCGCCTCCCCGGAACTCCCAAGCCCAGCATGCCCAACCGCCCATGGACACACCTCCAGCTCCCTCCCTCCCACACACGCCCTCGGGCGCTCCCCGCGGAGGGTAATGCGGGCGCTAAGTCCTCTCTACCCCTCCCTCCTCTTCCCCTTCTTCTCCACCCCGCTTTCCTCTCCCTCCCCCCTCCCCCTCTTCCTTTCAGGACATAAGGAGGGCAGCCGGGACAGCCGCCATCAGGCCGGATTTAGGCTACAAAACAACGCAGCTACCCACACGGCTGCACATTCTAACCGAAAAAAACCCCATCCGCGCAACAACATAAACGCCTGGGACCCCCAACCCTCCCCCATCCCCCGCACCGCAACAGCCACGCCCCAGTAAGAAAATCCCAGGGGAAAGCCCAAACCCCCTCACCCGCTACTCCCTCCCCACCCGCTACCCCTTCCCCTCCCCCGCTCGGCAAGGCCCCGTTACCTCAGTGGCGCGGACGAGTCCTGACGCACACGAGGTATAATAGGAGCAGAACGACTGCCCTCTGAGGGGGACGAGCTCCCGGCCGCCTTTATATACTCCCGCAGAACCTTCCAGAAGGGCCCGCCCCTTTTCCCCGCTCCAGCCAATCCGCTCGCTCACACCGCCGCCCTCTCCGCCAATCGCCGCCGGCCGGAACCCGCACCCTCGGTGACGCAAGAGGAAGGGGGCGTGTCCGCCGGCCGGCCGGTATTCTCGAACCTTCATGCGCTTTCCTCCCTCCCCCGCCCCATCCGTTTAACGCTCCGCTACGCTCGCCCTCCCCTCCCGTGGGCGGAGCCTCAGCCTGCGCGGGAGCCAATGAGAGGCCCCCGGCGGCCGCGCGCTGGGGAGGCCTCCAGCGAGCCTCAGCCAATCGCGGGGCGGCGTGCGGAGGCTCGTTTGCATATTCCGCGCGCCGGAGCGCTGCGGCAGCCAATCAGAACGCGGGGATGGGGGGTTTATTTGCATACGGGGGGGCGGGCAGGGGGAAGAGGGAGCGCGGCTCAGGGGGCACAAAATGGCGGCGCCTCTGGGGCTGCGCAGCCCCGGGCTTGGCCGCTTCCCTCACCCCAGAGCCGCCTCAGTGCGGGGCTCTGTGGTACCAGCAGCTCGGTACCGTTCTGCGCAATGGTGCCCGGCTCCAGGCAGCAGAAGTGACGTTAGGCGGGTGAATCCCGCCAGAAATGAGCGTTGTGACGGGGAAGCCTGAGATGCAGGGGGCAGCTTCACTCAGAGCAATGGCGACATTTCCCGTTTTCCTCCTTGCAGCTCCTTCCCCAGAGTTTCCCGCAGCAAACAGCACAATATGTACAGCTCTCAGCTCACTGATGAAGAACTAAATGTTCTCTGATCCCTTCCCCCCCTCACCCGGGCTGAGGAAATCGCTTTGCCGTGGTTGAGGTTTTTCCTCCAGCATCTCCATTTTTTAATCCATCCCCGCGTTTTTTCTCAACCCGAGCCCGATTGGCTTCAGCCAGGAGCAAACGTGGGCTCTGAGAGGTGGAAATCCATGGGGGAGTCCTTGGGGAAAGGCAGGAAACACCGTGCTGGGCTCCAAAACTGAGCAGAGGTCACGGAGCAGCTCAGGTCAGAGTGGATTTCATCAACATTTGATTTCATCAAATGTTTACAGAGCACAAACACTGGAAAAGTCAGGGGAAGCTGCTAGGAGGGCTGCAGAGAGCCTTGGGGTAAAGCTCTGTGGCCCCAAGAGTAGGAAAAAGCTCAGGAGTTTTTATAGTAACAACCAGATGGAAAAGCATTTCTGGGCAGCACGAAGAGAATCACCCACGTCGAGCAGTATTTTGTGGCTGGAACCTGAACTGAGACCTTTGGGTCTTTGTACTTTTAAAACTTGATAGATAACCACACCAGGCTATCAAAATGCATGGAGAAAGTCCTGATATATATATATTTATATATATATTACACTCACACAACAATCACAAGGCCCCTTACTTGCATTAAACCAACCCCTACTGCCTTCTGTACTGTTACACAGCCACACCAATGCACCTCAGTAACAAATAATTTGTTAAAAAAACAGTGTTATCAATGAGCTACCTATTCCCAGGAGGCAATTTCACTTTTCATTTTTGCCTGAGTTTGGTGCTGGGAATCAGGTGGCAAAAGAGACAGGAGGAGCAGCAGGAAAAGGAGTGGGAATTCCTATCAGAGAGCTGTCACTCCCCTTTAAAGATAAGGGCAAATACAAACCATCTGCATCTGACCAGGTTTGGAATGCAATGCACACTCCACCCTGTTCAGAGTCCATCCTGCTGGAGCTCCCAAATCCCAAACTCCACGTGGGATGCTGGGGCACGCAGTGCAAACGTGTTCTGAATGGGTTGTGCACCAAGGCTCAGAGCCAGGCTCTCAGCAAGGGGTTGCATTTGCTTTTTTTTTTTTTTTTTTTTGTTCTGTCGTTTTTAAAATTAGGGTCAGAACTTCAGTAGAACCTATGAATAGCACTCCCTGCACCTCGAAATTAAAAAGTGACATTAAGATGTGCAGCTGTTCCTCACACAGTACACTGATAGCAAGAGAAGGCAGCTTAAACCACCAGTGAGTCAGTGCAGGGAGGATGCTGGTTTGGCAAATGACTCATTACTTTAGAAATTAAAGGCTGTTAACGTGCTGGACACAAAAGTAACTAATTTACTGAATATCAGAAAAATTAAGCCTCAGCAGGCTGGACACTGGAAGTATTCTGGGTGGAGATTTTTCAAATGATGTATTCCAACAGTATTTTTTAAAGCTAATTTGGGGAGGTAAGAGATCAAGCACTGCTTCTCCTTTAAGTGTTTAAAACATTTGAGAAGAAAGTGGGGATTATCAGAGGATTATCATGCTTCCTCTTCTCAGCAGCAGCATTTGTTGTATATACAACACCTGCACAGCTCAAGTTTGGAAATCATTCATTTCCAAGGAGGTCCCTTCCCTTTCCCACTGTGTTCTCCCCCTCCAGTGTGCCAGTACACACTGATCCAGGGTAAAAATAACCAAGATCCCTGGTACTGTACAAAAAGCATGCAGTTTCCCAACTACTCTTAAAACGTGTGTAGCCGAGTCAGGATTTGGGATGTCATCAAGTGAGGAGGGAGCCAGCAACCCTGCCTCCTGAATCAGGGATAGACAGAAAGACACACCTAGGAGACCACTGTGTCATCACCCTGTTTTGTTTTAAACACTGTGTAATTATGTTGCAATTTTTACCCCCAGATTGCGGCAAATTGCTGATGTAGGGAGACCTCTGTGAAAAACAACTGTGGGGAAAGAAGGCCGGAGGAGTGCAAGAGAAATCAACCACTGTTATGGTTAGTAACCCTAAATTCCACCTACCTCTTCCCTGACTGGAGATTCCTGTTAACTACTTCAAAACGTTTATCTGCAGGGAATATCTCAACTGTCTGAGCACAGCTCCTTGGGTTGTTCAAGGTTTCATTGTTATCTCACACCCAGAACTGGTGGTTCAGGAGTAAGGTCAGGGATCCAGGAGTAGGAGGATAATGTCTCTGGGAGGTTTGTCTGTGCTGTGTCTGTACTGGCACTATTTACCATATTAGCCTGAAGCATCAACATCATCAGCCAGAAAATCTCAGATGAAATAGCTGCATGGAAATCAAAACACCATTTCACTTCAGCACACTCAAGGTTTCACACTGTTCCATAATTAAGACTGAAAAAAATACCCAGGAAAAAGAGCAGCTTCCCCCACTTTGCACACAAATATGCCCATAGTCCTTGCCAGTTAAAAAAAGGTATTTTTGACTCCACTTTTTTCCTTGGATTCAGCTTGACAGCCTGTAACACATCATACCATCAGTACAAGTTTAGTTGAGCTGTAGCACTTAAGCTGCAGCACATTTATTTATAAAACAACCAACAACCAAAAAAAAAAAAAATTATGAAATCATTGATTCAAAGGAATCAATAATAAATATTTGCTTTCCTCTGAGTTGTTCAGACACAGTACAAGTACACCAAGTATAGCAGGTAGAAGAGATGTAAGCTTAGTTTAGCTGCTGAGAAACAAAAGAAAGCTACATAACATTGTATGCATTTAATCACACTAGTAATAACTGGTATATGACAGTAAATGCTTTAAGTACACTATTTTACAAAATATTTTGGCTTATGGTTCATTTGTTTCCCTTGTGCAACACTCCTGAGCACATAATCTGGAGCTCAGAAAATGTCCCTTTGAAAAGAGAATACCTGTGAAATGATCTCTTTTTCCTGTTTCCTTTGAGTGGTGAGCTTCTCCCTTTGGGCTTCATGCTAGCAACTCAAGTGCAGAATTGACTTTGTGTTCACCTGTGAGATCACTGATGTGTGGTCTGGAAAGCTCTGTGGTGTTTCAGACTTGGTGGTTTTACATCTCTGGGGTGCCCACACATCTTTGTTCCACAGCAGGAGAGGGCCACGGGGCTTTTTCTGACATGGTTTGAATACAGGGCAGTCTGCACATGCAGTGGGCATGCATCCTGCCTGCTTCCTGACAGGAATCATCCCACACACCTTCAGGCTTCAGCAATTCCTTCCAACTTTTTTCCCCAAGGTCCATAAACCTTTCATCCCACGCAGTCAGACCGATAGCTCCTGTGGCAGGGAGAGACTTCTCTGCTCTTGGAGAGTTGGAGTCCAGGAAAGGGCTGCCACAGCTGATCTGTCCTGTGACCTTTTCCCAAAGGCCTCTAGGAAATAGAGCACCAGGAGCAAGCTGGGGAAATTCTCCTAGCTGGCAGCAAGAGGCCTCCAGGCTGTAGACAGAGCATCCTCCTCTTTGCTAATTGCAAATTTGGCCTGTGACTCAAAGCTAACCTACAACAGCCAGTACTCAGATAGCAGCCAGCTCAGCTGTTCAAATTGTTACCTTTGTTTGGTGGTAATAAGTTTCTGGTTGCTCAGGCACATAGTCTTTAACTGAGAAAAACATTCCTGTTTTTATCTGCTTGGAGTAAGCATCCTCAGATGCAACACATGGAACATTAAGCAACAACAGAAGAAGCCACAAACCACTTGATTTGCCCTGCTTATGCTCTCTGGGACTTCACCAGCTCTGGAGTTCCTTGGAGTGTCTGAGCCTTCAGGCTCCAGGAAAAGAGGAATTGTGAAGGAATCACAGACACTCACAGCTGCTGCTTCCACCACCAAATCCACCAAAACACAGCTGATACTACCTGGAATAAGTAGAGTGACACTGCAACCAACCCCAGGAGCTGTCACAAAAGTTAATAAGTTAAAAGTTTATCAAATACCTAATACCAGATGTCCCCTTTCTTTAAATTTGTGTCTCAGGGCTGCCTTCCCTGCACAGAAGATCAGTGCTTTGTCCTGCCAGAGGTGGCAACGTTGACCCTGGGGTGCAGAAAGGAAGTGAAATGTTGGTACATGAAAAGCAAATGGGTGACTGGTCCTGAGAAGTTCTCAGATGGAAAGTTTGAAAGCTTTTTCCCATAAAGAAGTAGCCCAAGCAAGGCTTGGCTTGGATCAGATCATCTAAAATCTCAAGCAAAGAAGCTAGAATTCTGGGTCTCAGCCAGAAAAGCAGATAAGTGACAGTCCCTGGAGTGCAAGAATTATAGATCTGTGGTTCTTCTGTGGATTCATTCCATAAATTGGAGAAAACCTTCCCTCCCACCAGTGAAAAAACAACCCACCCTCTTTTTTTTTTTATTAAATAGAAAAGTATCAGTCCAAGAACACAGGAATCTAGAACCTAGATTCCTCAGTGTCTTGTGTGTAGCAGTGGTCAGAGCCAAGTCCTTCAGGAGAAAATACAACTGACAGATCTGCTTCCAGAAGAAGCCTGTCCCTGTCTCTCCTCATTTCCTATTGGCCTTCAACTTGCAGGCTTCATATTCTTTGGGAGTATTTATTCTGGCTTATTTATCACAGAAAACTTGATTCTTGCCACTTTTAAAGACTTGTGCTAAGGTTTAAAAGCCTCAACAATAACATGTGTCCCAGCATTTTGTGTATAAATGGGACAATGCACATGAATATTTTCCAATTTTTCCAATATTCCTGTGCTGCTTATCTTCTCCCTGGTGTATTTTCCTCACTGGATGCTCTCTTTATCTTTATTTTTACCTGGATGCCTGAAACTTAGCTCCAGAATACTCTTTGTTGAGCTCTCTGGGAGGCTTCTACAGCATGGCTCCCCCCTTTGGTGAATTCCCAACCTGGTGACTGCAAAGATATCTTCCAGATGCTTTGTCCAGGATTTTTGATGGATTATCAGCCCTCACTTTTGGAGGCAATGCCTTCACCCTGGACTCAGGGCCCAGTTCTCATCACACTAAGGCTCATTTGCCACAGGTACCACTCCAGTGGAGTTCCTGCAGCTTTGCAGTGCTCACCCCAAAGCAGAGTCAGGCTCATGACCATTATCTCTCTGGGTGTACCATGAAGTTTATTCTGGCAATTAAAGCACCTCTGTTTCCTTGACATAAAAGGTCCTTTCTCTGGTATGGAGGTTAGGTCAGGCACATGCCTTAATCCTGCATCTCTTGACCTTTTTGTGTGATCCTTTCATTTCCACTGTAGTTACAGCCTCCAAAAGTATTTCACTACAAGACTGAATGCAGAAAACATGGAGAATCTGTCAGTTCCCTTTGAGGATGAACACCACATTACCCTCAGCAGTGAGTCTGCCTCAAAATCTGCAGGAAAGACAATGCACCTTGGAGAAAGTTCTCCAAAAACAGTACAAGAGACTTTTCCCTCCCCAGAAAACCTTTCTGGAATATTATGCATCCTTATGTCTCATGTTGATCCCTTTTTAAAAATCCTGAGGTTTGGCTTCATTTCATTAGTACAGCACCTACCTACTGTAATTTAAAAACGCTCAGTGTTCCATTTCCAAAAAAAAAAAAAAAGATAATTTAAAAAGAAGGCTCATTTTGCCCTCAAACGTACCTTTCTTCAGGAAAAAAAAAAAAAATTCTTTGTCAGAACCTCAGTGCTGGAAGATGTAAGAAAGAGGTGAGTAGGAGGGCTTCTTGTAGTGTGAATAATCACAAGTGATTAAATTAAGCTGACCAGGAAGATAACTAATCTAACAATTCCTACGTGGCTGGTGGTTTGTGAAGTGCTTCTGGGCAGCAGAAACCTCCAGGCGAGCGGTGAGCAGCAGTCAGACGGTCTGGAACGCCCTGCTTTGGGCAGGCACCATGACCAAGGTTGCTCCCATTTTCATCAGGTTGTTGTAGTCAACTTTCTTTGGCTCCATTTCTTTCCCTCCTGTCCCCCTCTGGCTGTACTGGGGAGGGGTCAGATGGGGGGTGGCTTCGGTTGACAAAGTCCGCTGGCTGCGGGAGGCACTGTTGGCTGTCGACCTGGTTGAGGAGGAACCTGAGCGGGAGCTCCTGGAGCCAGAGGAGGAGGAACTGGGCTTGACAAGGTGAGCCTTGGGTGCCTCTGCATCTTCTCTGCAACCAAACAAATGCCAGGGTTTAAATACCACAGGAATCTGCCCCGGGAAGTAGTGGATTCTCCATCCCTGGAGATGTTTAAAAAGAGCCTGGATGTGGCACTCAGTGCCATGGGCTGGGAACTGCAGTGGGAGTGGATCAAGGGTTGGACTTGATGAGCTCTGAGGTCCCTTCCAACCCAGCCCATTCTATGATTCTATGGAACAGAAACACTTCCACACCTCACTGGGCTGAGCTGCTGCTGCAATCAGCAGTGGTTTATTGAAGCTGCAAATCACCAGGGAATGTTTGTCCAGCAGTGTCAGCAAGGTACAGGTTTTTCTGAATTCTGTGCTATGCTACTTTGTGCTTTGAGCTCCCTAAAACCCCGTGGAGCTGCTTTTCAAGTGGGTTTAGAATACACGGGGAACACGAGTGGCTCTTTATGTGCAGCTTTGAGTCTCTGGAATGAAAACCAAGTGTCAGTGCAAAGAGTGCAGATAGAACTGCCTGCTCTGTAATCCTTACTCATAATGACAAATCACCTAGGCAGGACTAGCTGAGGCCAGTTTTTCTAGTTAAAAAAAAACAAAAAACCAAACGTGGGTAGTGAAAGAAGTGCAAGAACTGGGCCCAGAGAGAGGAGAGGTAACAGTCATGCGTGAAAAGGTTATGCAAGACTCTGGAGCTCTAACTAAAAATAAAAAGGCATGCAGGGTTTGAAAGCAGAGAGAACAGGAAAAAGGGAAGGGAAGATACCAGCAGAGACTGCTTTGTTGATGGCACCCTGAATATCAGCTGCTGAATGGGTTATAGAAATGCCTAATGATGCATTTCTTTAGAAATAGACATAAGGAAAGAAGGCAAGGGCAGGAGCAGCTAAAACTCATTCCTGGAAATATCTTTTTCCAGCACTTTCCTTCCTGAGAAGTTTAGGCTCTGTTGGGTAGAGCTTAGGGGAGTTAAGTGGCAGCCCTCACACACATGTGACAGATGAGTTCAAAGAACATGTGTCAACATTCTCAGTTCCCCCACTCAGGGCAAGGCTTCTCAACTCTGCACACAGCAGCTCAGGGGATTTTTCACTGAGCTAAATCCAGAAGCACAGTTGTTCAAAAGACTCAAGAAAGACTGTGAGAACCTGCCCTCCCTCCTCTCCTCCTCCCCTTAGCATTCCCACCAGAAATTTCAATTGAAAGTTAAAAATAAAATACACCACACCTCTCAGCACCATAATGGACAAGTGGGTTGAATTTAGTAGAGGAAAATTATGCAAATGCTTTAAAATGCTGAAACTGCAAGCGTGAGAATGTTTTGTTGGGATGCATGCTTGTTTGTCCTGGGGGGAAAAAAAAAAAACCAAACATGTTCACCTATCTAATTTTCTGGAATGCTTTCACAAAGCTGATTCTCACAGTCAAGAAATTTGTCACTAATATTTCAGGTAGACTTTCAAAGCTGTTCAGAATGACCTTTTAGGACACTTAAACCTAGGTTGTTTGGTTTTTTTTTTACTTAAAGCTGTGGTGAAAACTCTTGTGAAACTGAAAGAAGGGAGGACAGAAGGTAGGGGATTAACCAAGAGGCGTTACCTGATTTCATTTGGCGTCTCCTCTTCCTCGTATCTTTTCTTTTCTTTCCTCCTTATTGTCAGCCTCACCACCAGGAAAAGGAGGGAAAGTCCCACCACCACACCACAAACTGCCCCAGCAATCATGCCAATATTTTGGGCATCTGTTGTCCATAAAACAAACACGTTACTCTGCAAAGTCTCACTAGGGTCATAGGGTCAGACTCTGTAGCCCACACTCCAACTTGCAGCCCTGGGTATAAATCTACTTCTAGGTGTGTCTCCACACAGAAGTTAAACCAGTTTATCTTCAGGTATTGCTTCCAAACTGGAGGTAAAAAGTGAGGTCTCAGGAAAGGTGGGATCACAAGCACTGTGCCTTCAGCTACGAATCAGAATTGGAAGAAAGAGGGGGAAACCCTCTCCTGAGAGGATGTGGAGACAGACAGGGCAACCCACATGCCAAACAAAGCACCAAGTATATTCCTAGAGGTAGAAGAGTGAAGTATGAGTGTTTCCCCAGGAGCATTTCTTTTTTCCCCCTCAACTCACCCTGAAATTATTACAATCCACTTGCAGAATGAATTATTCAACTGGGGAAAAAGGAGACCTGAGGGGGGTAGAGAGCAAGGGGGAAAGGAAACCCCACGGTGTGTGTGCAAGGCATATTTCATCTGAAATAAGTTAATGAAATCCAATAATAAGTTAATGAAAGAACACTTCCTAGTGTCTATCAGCCCTTAGCTGATGCTTTATGACAACTGCTTTTGACAAGGGGAGTTAGGTTGGGTTTGGCTGAAAGTTGTTTCCTTAAGGCTTGTCCCCAGGGAGGGTTTAGCAAACCAAAGTGAGGTTTTAAACCAACTCAGTTCAATTGCCATAAAATCTAGGTGGGTGCTTTTACTTCAGATGCCTGAGGCAAACAGGTCTTGCTTGCTCTGTGCCAGTTATTTCAGGCCTGGCTGGGCAGAAAAACTCCAAAGCTATGGAATCACCAAGCAAAGACTTCTCCATTAGCAGACTTTTGTCACAGCAGTTGCAGCTCCTGCTGATCTTCCCTGGGAGCTGCACATAAAACCTGCTAAATTCTTTGGAGTTGATTTATCCTGAGTGCTGGTGCTAAAGTCCATCCTTTTCCTTCCATCCATAATGCAAAGGACACCAGGACATGCACACACCCTTGGCTGGGTTCATCAGGTTGGACACTGCTTTTAATCTCTGGTGTTCAGAACAGGCTCCATTAAATTAAAACCAATGTCCAAAGTCAGTTTTTATTCTGCACATTACTTCGTGGCAAAGTCAGCCTTTCCCAGCTTCCTTTAGATAATTTACTGTCTCAAGGCCAAGAATTCAGGAACTTGGAACTGGATTGCTGGACTATCCACACAAACATTTTGTACTTGAGATTAACTCGTGCAATCTCTCCAGTCAGAAATGTCTCAAAAGCTGGACTCAGTAACTCTCCATTTCTCCCCTTGTGTTTTATTTGTCATTCTCAAAAATCAGAATTTCTAACAGCCCAAATCCTGCAGTTACCACTTCAGGTTTTACAGAGGATCCTTGTGCAAAGTGTCAGTGCAATAAATAAGAATTAATTCATGGGATTCAAGTCTGGAAGGGCAGAGGTGTGGCAGAGTTTACCTGTGGGGATGGGACAAGTGGGGAGCAGCACTGTCCCTGGGTGAAGACTCCAAAAAAGTGAAGGTACTTACGTTGTACTGTCACCTGAACAACACAGCTTTCTGTCCCTGCCTCGTTGGTGGCAATGCACTGGTACAACCCTGTGCTCAGCTGGGTAAGGTTCTTCAGCAGGACTTGTCCAGGGTTAGAAATGTCTGGAATAGGGAAAAAAAAAATACGAGGATAAACTGGAGGGGGAAAAAAAAAAGAAAAAAAAAAAAAAAGAAGGTGGAAGAGGGAGAAAGGAAGGGAGAAAGGAAGGGAGAAAGGAAGGGAGAAAGGAAGGGAGAAGGAAGGGAGAAAGGAAGGGAGAAAGGAAGGGAGAAAGGAAGGGAGAAAGGAAGGGAGAAAGGAAGGGAGAAAAGGAAGGGAGAAAGGAAGGGAGAAAGGAAGGGAGAAAGGAAGGGAGAAAGGAAGGGAGAAAGGAAGGGAGAAAGGAAGGGAGAAAGGAAGGGAGAAAGAAAGGGAGAAAGAAAGGGAGAAAGAAAGGGAGAAAGGAGAAAGGGAGAAAGGGAGAAAGGGAGAAAGGGAGAAAGGGAGAAAGGGAGAAAGGGAGAAAGGGAGAAAGGGAGAAAGGAGAAAGGGAGAAAGGGAGAAAAGGGAGAAAAAGGGAAAAAAGGGAAAAAAGGGAAAAAAGGGAAAAAAGGGAAAAAAAGGGAAAAAAAGGGAAAAAAGGGAAAAAAAAAAGGGAAAAAAAGGAAAAAAGGGAAAAAAGGGAAAAAAGGGAAAAAAGGGAAAAAAGGAAAAAAGGGAAAAAAGGGAAAAAAGGGAAAAAAAGGGAAAAAAGGGAAAAAAGGGAAAAAAGGGAAAAAAGGGAAAAAAGGAAAAAAGGGAAAAAAGGGGAAAAAGGGGAAAAAAGGGGAAAAAGGGAAAAAGGGGAAAAAGGGAAAAAGGGAAAAAGGGAAAAGAGAAAAAGAGAAAAAGAGAAAGAGAAAAAGAGAAAAGGGAAAAAGGGAAAAGGGAAAAGGAGAGGAAAAAGGGAAAAGGAGAGAAAAAGGGAAAAGGAGAGGGAAAAGGGAAAAGGAGAGGGAAAAGGGAAAAGGGAAAAGGGAAAAGGGAAAAGGGAAAGGGAAAAGGGAAAAGGGAAAAGGGAAAAGGGAAAAGGGAAAAGGGAAAAGGGAAAAGGGAAAAGGGAAAAGGGAAAGGAGAAAAAGAAAAAGAAAAAGAAAAAGAAAAGAAAAAGAAAAAGAAAAAGAAAAAGAAAAAGAAAAAGAAAAAGAAAAAGAAAAAGAAAAAGAAAAAGAAAAAGAAAAAGAAAAAGAAAAAGAAAAAGAAAAAGGAAAAGGAAAAGGAAAAGGAAAAGGAAAAGGAAAAGGAAAAGGAAAGGAAAAGGAAAAAGAAAAAGAAAAAGGAAAGGAAAAGGAAAAGAAAAAGGACTAGAAGCCTTAGTGGACAGGACAGAGAAGCAGAAATCGTGGGTGTCCACGGGGTGTTCTGGGGCACTGGGAGCTGACTCACTGACTCTGGATGTCGGGGGCAGGTGCTCAGCTCTCTCAGCCTCATTTATGCGGTGCCAGCGGTAGGAGATGGGTGCAGTGCCCGAGGCAGAGTGGCACTGCAAGGACAGTTCCTTTCCTTCCAACAGCTCCCCTTCTAGCCAGCATTTGGGCTTGGAAGGTTTTTCTAAAAGAAAAAAAAAGGCAGGACATGCAGTTGCAGCAGGCTATTTTCTCACTTAAAAATCCTTTCTTTGGCAGAAGGATGGAATTTAAACAGTTTCCAAGAACTTCCTGCTCTGGGATAAATTAAGGAATTACACCTCTTTTGGTTGTTAGGGGACTTTAAATTGCAATTGCAATGGTATTTGTCATGATAATGACAAATGATCATTCTCTGGGGCAGTTTGCATGATGGAGACTCACATCAGTGGAGCTGTATCTTTATGTTTCTCTTCTAGACACTATTTTAGAGAACATCCTTTCCCTCCCCTCACTTCTCTTATTTCTTTCTTCTCCCCACAGGCCACAGCACTTCTTCCAGGGGATGACAGCATACATGAAAAAGCCAGGCAGTAAACTGAAATCAGGAAAGAGAAATGCTACACCCAGCATCTCATTTGTCAGCTCTACTGGCTCGGGGTAAGTTTGAGGGTGTGGGAGGTGAACCA